>NW_024744409.1:0-25428 GCF_018991925.1 Homarus americanus
TAGAAGTTACGTATTGCCAGGCACACCTTGACACCACAGGCACACCCCTGCACTTCCCAGGCACACCCTCACACTCCCAGGCACACCCTGACACCCCAGGCACCCTCTGCACCTCCCTGGTACACCTCTGACAATCCAGGCACACCTCTGACACTCCCAGGCACAATTCTCTGACACTGCCAGGCACACCTCAGACACCGCCAGGCACACCCCAGACACTCCCCAGGCACACCCCAGACACCCAAGGAGCACCCCTGACACCCCAAGTGCACCTCTCCTGACACCCCAGGCACACCTCTGACACTCCTGGCACACCCTCAGACACTCCCAGGCACACCGCTGACACTCCCAGGCACACCTCTGACACTCCCCATGTACACCTCTGACAACTCCAGGCACACCCCAGACACCCCCAGGCACCCTCACACCCCAGGCACACCCTCTGACACCCCAGGCACACCCTGACACCCCAGGTACACCTCTGACACTCCCAGGCACACCTCTGACACTCCAGGTACACCACCGACATCCCTGGCACACCTCTGACACCCCAGGCACACACTCCCGACACCCCACACACACCGCCACACTCCAGGCACACCCCTGACACTCCCAGGCACCCTGACACCCCAGGCACACCAGACACCCCAGGCACACCGCTGACACCTGCACACCCCTGACACCCCATGCACACCCTGACACCCCCAGGCACACCTGACACCCCAGGCACCCTCTCCTCAACCTCTGGTGGCACACCTCTGACACCCCAGGCACACCTCTGACACTCCCCAGTACACCTCTGACACTCCCAGGCACACCTCTGACACCCCAGGCACTCCACTGACATTCCCAGCACACCTCTGACACCCCAGGCACACCTCTGACACTCCCACACACCTCTAACACCCCTGGCACACTCTGACACTCTCCAAAGGCACACCTCTGACACCTGCTCAGGCACCTCTGACACTCTCAGGCACACCTCTGACACCCCAGGCACACCTTGACACCCCAGGTACACCTCTGACACTCCCAGGTACACCTCTGACACTCCCAGGCACCTTGACACACCCTGGTGCACCCACTGACATCCCCAAGGGCCACCCCCTGACACCCCACACCTCTGACACTGCCAGGCACACCTGACACACCTCAGGCACACCTCCGACACTCCCCACGCACACCTCTTGCACTCCCAGGCACACCTCCCTGACCCTCCCAGGTCACCTCTGACACTCCCCAGTACACTTCTACACCCAAGGTACACCTCTGACACTCCAGGCACACCTCTCTGACACTCCCCAGGCACACCTCTGACTCCTGCACACCCCTGACACTACAGGCACACCTCTGACACTCACAGGCACATCCCAGACACCCCAGGCACACTTCTCACACCCAGGCACCTCTGACACCCCAGGCACCCTCTGTCACCCCTGACACACCTCTAACACCCCAGGCACACCGCTGACACCCCAGGCACACCGCTGACACTGCCAGGCACACCCCAGACACCGCCAGGCACACCTCAGACACTGCCAGGCACACCCCAGACACCCCAGGCACACCTCAGACACTCCAAGGAGCACCTCTGACACCCAAAGTGCACCTCTGACACCCCAGGCACACCTCTGACACCCCAGGCACACCTCCGAAACCCCGTACACTTCTTACACCCCAGTACACCTGACACCCCAGGCACACTCTGACACCCCATGCACACCTGACACTCCCAGGCACCCCTGACACCCCCAGGCACTCCACTGACATTCCCTGGCACACCCCTGCCCCAGGCACACCCCTGACACTGCCAGGCACACCTCCCGACACCCCAGGCACACCCACGACACCCCAGGCACACCCTCACACTCCCAGGCACACCTCTGACACCTCCAGGCACACCTCCTGACACCCTGGTGCACACTGACACCCACACACCTCTGACACCCCAGGCACACTCTGACACCCCAGGCACTCCACTGATCTCTGGCACACCTCTGACATTCCAGGCACACGTCCGACACCCCAGATACACCTCTGACACCCCAGGACACACCTCTGACACCCCAGGCACACCTCTGACACTCCCAGGCACACCTCTGACACTCCCTGGCACCCACTGACACTCCCTGCACACCCTGACACTCACAGGCACACCTTGACACTCCACAGGCACACCCCAGACACCCCCAGGCACACTTCTCCACTCCCAGGCACACCTCTGACACCCCAGGCACTCCTCTGTCACTCCCTGATACACCTCTAACAAGTCCCAGGTACACTGCTGACACTCCCCAGGCACACGCTGACACTGCCAGGCACACCTCTGACACTGCCAGGCACACCTCGACACCCAGGCACACCTCCGACACCCCAGTGTCCACTCCCCTCACACTTGCACACACCTCTGACACCCAGGCACACCCTCTGACACCATGCACTCTGACACTCCAGGCACACCTCTGACACTCCCAGGCACCCACTGACATCCCTGGTACACCCTGACACCCCAGGCACGTCCCACACTCCCCAGGCACACCTCTGACACCCCAGGCACACCCTGACACTCCCCAGGCACACCTTGACACTCCCCAGGCACACCTCTGACACTCCCTGGCACTCCACTGACACTCCCTGGCACACCTCTGACACCACAGGCACACCTCTGACACCCCCAGGCACACCCCTGACACCCCAGGCACACTCTCACACCCCAGGCACACCTCTGACACTCCCAGGCACTCTGTCACCCCTGATACACTTAACACTCTAAGTACACCGCTGACACTCTAGGCACACCTGCTGACACTGCCAGGCACACCCTGACACTGCAGGCACACCATTCACACAGGCACACCCTCAGACACTCCCCAGGCACACCCCAGACACTCCACAGAGCACTCTGACACTCCCCAAGTGCACCTCTGACACCCCAGGCACACCTCTGACACCCCCAGGCACACCCCTGACACCCCAGGCACACCTACACCCAGGCACACCTGACATCCCAAGCACACCTCCGAAACCCCACACCCCCACACCCCTGGCACACCTGGCACCCCCAGGCACACCCCTTACACTCCCAGGCACCTGACACCCCTGGCACACCTTTGAAACCCCAGGCACCACTGACACCCCTGGCACTGACACCCCCAGGCACACTCTGACACTGCCAAGAACACCTGACACTGGCACACCTGACAACTTGCACACTCTCACACCAGTCACACTCTGACACCAGGTTCACCCCTGACACCCCAGGCACACCCCTAACACTCCAAGGCACACCTCTGACACCCTGCTGGCACACCTCTGACACCCCAGGCACCCACTGTCATTCCCTGGCACACCTCTGACACCCAGGCACACCTCCGACACCCCAGACACACCCTGACACTCCCCAGGCACACCCCTGACACTCCCAGGCACACCTGACACCCCAGGCACACCTCTGACACCCCTGGCACACCACTGACACTCCCTGGCACACCCCTGACACCCCAGGCACACCTTGACACTGGCACCCCAGACACCCCTGGTGCACACCCCACACCCCAGGTACACCTGACACCCCAGGCACACCTCTGACACCCCTGATACACCCCCAACAGTCCCAGGCACACCGCTGACACCCCAGGCACACCTGACACTCCCAGGCACACCCAGACACTCCCAGCACACCTCAGACACCCCAGGCACACTTCACACCCAGGCACACCCTCAGACACTCCATGAGCACACCTCTGACACTCCCCAAGTGCACCTCTGACACTCCCCAGGCACACCTCTGACACCCACTAGGCACACCTCAGACACCCCAGTACACCTCTGACACTCCCAGGCACACTCTGACACCCCAGGCACACCCTGACACTTGGCACACCCCCGACACTCCCAGGCACACCCGACACTCCCAGGCACACTTCACACCCCAGGCACACCTCTGACACCCCCAGGCACACCTATGACACCCCAGGCACACCTCTGACAATCCCAGGCACACCTCTGACACTCCAGGCACTCCACTGACATCCCCAGGCACACTCTGACACTCCCCAGCACACCTCCGACACTCCCACACACACCGCTAACACCTCAGGCACACCTCTGACACTCCCCAGGCACACATCGACACCTCTGTCAATTCCTGACACTCCCCAGGCACACCTGACATCCCCAGGCACAACTCTGTCAAACCCCAGGCACACCTCCCTGACACCCCAGGCACACCCCTGACACTCCCCAGGCACTCCCACACCCCAGGCACACCTTGACATCCCCAGGCACACCTCTGACAATTCCCAGGCACACCCCTGACACTCCCCAGGCACCCCTGACACCCCAGGCACCCAACGCACATCATCCCTGGCACACCTGACACCTCCAGGCACCTGACACCGCCAGGCACAACTCCCGACACCTGTCATCCTAATCCCCACGCACACCTTCCACACCCCAGGCACACCCCTGACACCTGGCCACACTCTCCCTGACACACACCTGACAACTTGCACACCTCTGACACTCTGAGGCACCTTGACACTCTGTGCAATGACATTCCCCTGGTACACCTCTCACACTCCCAGGCACACCCCTGACACTCCCAGGCACCCTCTGACACTCCCAGGCACACCTCTGACACTCCCAGGCACACCTCTGAGACTCCCCAGGCACTCCACTGACATTCCCTGGCACACCCTGACACCCCAGGCACACGTCCGACACCCAGACACACCTCTGACACCCCAGGCACACCTCTGACACCCCACACCTCTGACACCCCCAGGCACACCCCTGACACCCCAGGCACACCTGACACCCCTGGCACCACCGACACCCCTGGCACACCCCTGACACTCCCACAGGCACACCCTGACACCACAGGCACACCCTGACACCCAGGCACACCCCTCACACCCCAGGCACACCTCCTGACACCCAGGCACCTCTGCTCCCCTGACACACCCCAAGCAACACCCCAGGCACACACACACTGCCAGGTGCACACCTCAGACACTGCCAGGCACACCCCATACACTGCCAGGCACACCTCAGACACTCCCAGGCACACCAGACACCCAAGGAGCACCCTGACACCCCAAGTGCACCTCTGACACTGGCACACCTCTGACACTCCCAGGCACACCTGACACACCCCAGGCACACCCCACCCCAGGCACACCCACACTCCCAGGCACACCTCCTGAAACTCCCTGCACACTGACACTCCCAGGCACACCTCCGACACTCCCAGGCACACCCCTACACCCCAGGCACACCTGACACCCCACACACACCGCCAACACCTCAGGCACATCTCTGACACTCACAGGCACACCTGACACTCCCAGGCACACTGCCACCATCCCAGGTACACCTCTGACACCTACAGGCACACTTCTGACACTCCCCAGGCACACCTCCCTGACACTCCCAGGCACACTTGACACTCCCAGGCACACCTCTGATACCCCAGGCACACTGACACTCCCCAGGCACCTTTGACACTAGGTACCCACTGACATCCCTGGCACACCTCTGACACCCCAGGCACAACTCTGACACTGCCAGGCACACCTGACACACCCAGGCACACCTCCGACACCCCCAATGCACACCCCCACACTCTGGCACACCCTGACCCTCCAGGCACCTCTGACACTCCCAGGCACACCCTGACACCCCAGGCACACCTGACACCCAGGCACACCCTGACACTCTCAGGCACACCTCTGACACCCCAGGCACACCTCCTGACACCCTGGCACTCCACTGACACCCCCTGCACACCCCTGACACCACAGGCACACCCCTGACACCAGGCACACCCCAGACACCAGGCACACTTCTCACACCCCAGGCACACCTCTGACACCCCAGGCACCTCTGTCACCCCTGACACACCCCAACACCCCAGGCACACCGCTGACACCCCAGGCACACCGCTGACACTGCCAGGCACACCCCAGACACTGCCAGGCACACCCCAGACACAGGCACACCCAGACACCAGGCACACCTCAGACACCCCAAGGAGCACCTCTGACACCCCAAGTGCACCTCACACCCCAGGCACACCTGACACCCCTAGGCACACCTCCGAAACCCCCAGACACTCTTACACCCAGGCACACCCGACACCCCAGGCACACTCTACACCCCCAGGCACACCCCACACCCCAGGCACACCTCTGACACCTGGCACCCACTGACACCCCTGGCACCCCTGACACTCACAGGCACCTGACACCTCCAGGCACACCCCAGACACCCCAGGCACACTTCTCACACCCCAGGCACACCTCTGACACTCCCAGGTACCTCTGTCACTCCCTGACACCTCCAACACTCCCAGGCACACCGCTGACACCCCACACCGCTGACACCGCCAGGCACACCCAGACACCCAGGCACACCCCAGACACTGCCAGGCACACCCCAGACACCCCAGGCACACCTCCAGACACCTGCTGCACACCCCAGACACCAGGCACACCTCTGACACCCCCAGGCACACCTCTGACACTCCCAGGCACACCCTCTGATAATCCCAGGCACACCCTGACACCCCAGGCACACACCCGACACCCCAGGCACACCTCTGACACCCTGGCACACCACTGACACCCCTGGCACACCCTTGACACCACAGGCACACCTTGACACTCACAGGCACACCCCAGACACCCCAGGCACACTTCTCACACCCTAGGCACACCTCTGACACTCCCAGGCACTTCTGTCACCCCTGACACACCCCCAAGTCCCAGGCACACCGCTGACACTCCCAGGCACACCGCTGACACTGCCAGGCACACCCCAGACACCGCCAGGCACACCCCAGACACCGCCCAGGCACACCAGACACCGCCAGGCACACCCTCAGACACCCCAGGCACACCAGACACTCCAAGGAGCACCTCTGACACTCCCAAGGCACCTCTGACACCCCAGGCACACCTCTGACACTCCCAGGCACACCTCAGACACTCCCAGCCACCGCTGACACCCCAGGCACACCTCTGACACTCCCAAGCACACCTCTGACACTCCCCAGGCATACCTGACACCCCAGGCACACCTCCGACACCCCAGGCACACCTCTCACACTCTCTGGCACACCTCTGACACCCCAGGTCCACCCATGACACCCAGGCACACCTCTGACACTCCCCAGGGCCACTCTGAAACTCCAGGCACTCCAAAGGACATTCCTGCACACCTCTGACACTCCCAGGCACGTCCTGACACCCCACACACCGCTAACACTCCTCAGGCACATCTCTGACACTCCCAGGCACACCTTGACACTCCCCAGGCACACCGCTGTCACCCCAGGCACACCTCTGACACTCCCCAGGCCACCCCCTGACACCCCCCAGGCACACCTCTGACACTCCCAGGCACACCCTTGACACCCCAGGCACACCTCTGATAATTCATGCACACTTCTCACACTCCCCAGGCACACGTCTGACACTCCAGGCACACCCTGACACCCCAGGCACACCTCTGACACTCCAGGCACACCCCTGACACTGCAAGGCACACCCTGACACTCCCCAAGCACACCTCTGACACCCCAGGCACTCCTTTGACACCCGGTACTCCACTGACATCCCTGGCACACCTCTGACACTCCCAGGCACACCTCTGACACCGCCAGGCACACCTCCGACACACCCAGGCACACTCCGACACCCCACGCACACTCCCCACACCCCATGCACACCCTCTGACACTCTCCAGGCACACCTCGACACCCCAGGCACACCTCTGACACCCAGGCACACCTCTGACACCCAAGGCACACCTGACACCCCAGGCACACCTCTGACACCCCAGGCACACCCCTGACACTCTGTTCCACCGACACCCCTGGCACACCCCTGACACCACAGGCACACCTCTGACACCACAGGCACACCCCAGACACCCAAGGCACACCCTCACACCCCAGGCACACCTCTGACACCTTCCAGGCACCTCTGTCACCCCTGATACCACCTCTAACACTCCCAGGCCATCGCTGACACTCCAGGCACACCGCTGACACTGCCAGGCACACCTCAGACACCGCCAGGCACACCCCAGACACACCCCAGGCACACCTCAGACACTCCAAGGAGCACCTCTGACACCCCAAGCAACTCTGACACCCCCAGGCACACCTCCTGACACTCGCGCACACCCCCAGACACCCCAGGCACACTCTTACACCCCCAGGCACACCTCTGACACTCCCCAAGCACACCTCCGAAACCCCCACACCTCACACTCCTGCACACCTGACACCCCAGGCACACTCCACACTTGCACACCTCCGACACCCAAGGAACACCTGACACTCCCCAAGCACACTCTTACACTCCCAGGTACACCGCTGACACTGCCAGGCACACTTCCTGACACCCAAGGAACACCTGACACCCACAGGCACACCTCAGACTCCCAGGCACACCTGACACCCCAGGCACACCTCTGACACCCCAGGCACACCCTCTGACACTCCAAGGTACACCTCTGACACCCCAGTACCCCACACCCCAGGTACTCCACTGACATTCCCTGGCACACCCTCTGACACCCCCAGGCACACCGCTGAAACCGCCAGGCACACTCCGACACTCCCAGGCACACCTTCGACACTCGGGCAATCTCACACCCCCAGGACACCCCTGCACACCCCAGCCACACCTGACACACCCCAGGCACACCCTCTGACACCCAAGCACACCTTGCCACCCCAGGCACACCTCTGACACTCCCAGGACTCCACCGACACCCCTGGCACACCTCTGACACTCCAGGCACACCCCTGACACCCCAGCACACCTCTGACACCCCAGGCACACCTGACACCCCAGGCACTCCACTGACACCCTGGCACACCCTGACACCCACAGGCACACCCCACACCACAGGCACACCCCAGACACCTCAGGCACACTCTCAAACCCCAGGCACACCTCTGACACCCCAGGCACCTCTGTCACCCCCTGATACACCCCAACACCCCAGGCACACCGCCCACACCCCAGGCACACCGCCGACACCCAGGCACACCCCAGACACCAGGCACACCTGAGACACCGCCAGGCACACCTCAGACACCCCAGGCACACATTAGACACCCAAGGAGCACTTGACACTCCCACTGCACCTTGACACCCCAAGCACACCTCTGACACCCCAGGCACACCCTCTGACACCCCAAGCACACCCCATGACACCCTGTGCACACCTCCGACACCCAGGCACACCTGACACCCCAGGCACACTTTTTAACTCCAGCACACCTTGACACCCCAAGCACACCTGAAACCCCAGGCACCCTGCACCCCAGGCACACCTCCGACACTCCAGGCACACTTTTCACACCCCAGGCACACCTCCGACACCCCAGGCACACCTCCGACACCCCCAGGCACACCCACACCCCAGGCACACTGCTGACACTGCCAGGCACACCTCCGACACCCCAGGAACACCTCCGACACTCCCCAGGCACACCACACCCCAGGCACACTGACACCTGCACACCCCACACTCTGCACACTTCACACCCAAGGCACACATCTGACACTTGCACACCTCTGACACCCCCAGGCACACCTCTGACACTCCCCAGGCACCTCTGACACCCCAGGCACCCACTGACATTCCCCTGCACACCTCTGACACCCAAGGCATTCTCTGACACCCCTGGCACCTCCGACATTCCCAGGCACACCTCTGACACACCAGATACACTCGATACTCCAGGCACACCTCCGATATTCCCAGGCACACCTCTGATACTCCCAGGTACACCTTTGAGACTCCCAGGTACTCCCACCTGACAACCCCTGGCACACCTCTGACATTCCACAGCACTCTGACACTCCAGCCACACCCCAACACTCCCAGGCACACCTCCGATACCCCAGGCACACCTCCGATACTCCAGGCACACCCTGACACTCCCCACGCACACCTCTGACACCCCCTGGCACACCTCCGATATTCCCAGGCACGCCTCCTGATATTCCCAGGCACACCCTCGATACTCCCAGGCACACCTCCTTGAGACTCCCAGGCACTTCACTGACACCCCTGGTATACCTATTCTGTCACACCTCTGACACTCCCAGGCACACCTCTGACACTCCCAGGCACACCTCTGACACTCCCAGATCCGCCTCCTGACACCCCAGCACACCCACACCCTGGCACACCCCACACTCCCCAGGCACACCTCTCACACCCCAGGCACCTCTGACACTCCCAGGCACCTCTGACACTCCCCAGGCACACCTCGATATACCCAGGCACACCTCTGATACTTCCAGGCACCTTGAGACTCCCAGGCACTCCACTGACACCCCTGGCACACCTCCGATATTCCCCAGGCACACCTCCGATATTACCAGGCACACCTTCGATACCCCAGCACACCTCTGAGACTAGGTACTTCACTGACACCCTGGCATCCCCCTATCATTCCCCAGGCACACCTCTGACACTCCCAGGCACACCCTGATACCCCAGGCACACCTCTGACACTCCCTCAGATCCGCCTGACACCCCAGGTAAAACCCTGACACTGCCAGGCACACTTCTGACACTCCCAGGCACACCTCTGACACCCCAGGCACTCTGACACTCCCCCAGGCACACCTCTGACACTCCCCAGGCACACCCTTGACACTCCCAGGCACACCTCTGACACCCCAGGCACACCCCACACTCCCATGTACCCACTGACATTTCCTGGCACACCTCTGACACCCCCTTTGTACACGTCCGACACTCCCCAGATACAACTCTAACACTCCAGTTACATCTTTGACACTCCCCAGGTACACCCTGATACTCCCCAGGTACACCTCTGACACTCCCCAGATCCGCCTCCGACACTCGTGCACTTCACTGACACTCCCTGGCATACCCCCATCATCTGCACACCTCTGACACCCAGGCACACGTCTCACACCCCAGGCACACCCCTGACACCCTGCAGATCCTCCCCGACACCCCAGGCACAACTCAGACACCCCAGGCACACCCCTGACACCCAGGCACACCTCCTCACACTCTGCACACCGACACTAGGCACACCTTGACACTTGCGCCATTTGACACCCCAGGCACATCTCTGACACTGGCACACCTTGACACTCGCAGGTACACTCCTGACACTCCAGGCACACCTCTGACACTCCCATGTACTCCACTGACATTTCCTGGCACACCTCTGACACCCCCTTGCACACGTCCGACACTCCCAGATACAACCCCAACACTCCCAGGCACATCTGACACTCCAGGCACACCTCTGACACTCCCAGGCACACACCTCTGACACCCCAGGCACACCTCCTGACACCCCAGGCACACCCCACACACCCCAGGCACACCGCTGACACCCCAGGCACACCTCTGACCCCAAGCACACCTGGGCCCTCCCAGGCCACTCCTGACCCCAGGCACACCGCCGACACGCCCAGGCACACCTCAAACCCCAGGCACACACCTGACACTTGCACACCGCCGTCACCCCAGGCACACCTCTGACACCCCATGCACACCTTGACACTCCAGGCACTCCACTGACATTCCCTGGCACACCCTCTGACACTCCCCAGGCACACCGCTGACACCCCAGGCACACCTCCCACAACCCGGCACACCCTCAGACACCCCAGGCACACCTCTCACACTCAGGCACACCTCTGACACCCCAGGCACACCTCTGACACCAACAGGCACCCTGACACCCCCAGGCACACCCTGACACCCAGGCACACCCCACACCCCAGGCACCGCTGACACCCCAGGCACACCTCTGACACTCCCCAAGCACACCTCTGACACTCCCAGGCACACTCCTGACACCCCAGGCACACGCCGACACGCCCAGGCACACTCTCAAACCCCAGGCACACCTCCGACACTCCCAGGCACACCTCCGACACCCCAGGTACACCTCCTGACACCCCATGCACACCTTGACACTCCAGCGTACCCACTGACACCCCTGGCACACCTGACACTCCCCAGGCACACCTCTGACACCAGGCACACCCTCTGACACCCCAGGCACACACCCTGACACCCCAGCACTCCACCGACATTCCCTGGCACACCCCAACACTCCAGGCACACGTCCGACACTCCCACACACACCCTCAGACACTCCCAGGCACACCCCTGACACCCCCAGGCACACCCTTGACACTCCAGGCACACCCTGACACTTCCAGGCACACCCCACACCCCAGGCACACCTTGACACCCCAGGCACCCACTGACATTCCCTGCACACCTCTGACACCTCGGCACACCTGACACTGCCGTGCACACCTCCGACACCCCAGGCACACCTCCCTGACACTCCCAGGCACACTTCACACCCCAGGCACACCTCCGACACCCCAGGCACACCTCTGACACTCCCCAGGCACACCCTGACACTCCAAGGCACACCCTGACACCCCAGGCACACCCCACACTCCCCAGCACTCCACTGACATTCCCTGGCACACTCTGACACTCCCATGCACGTCCGACACTCCCCAGATACACCTCTGACACCCCAGGCACATCTCTGACATTCCCAGGCACACGTCTGACACCGCCAGGCACAATTCAGATAATCCCAGGCACTCCTGTGACACTCTAGGCACACCTCCGACACCCCAGGCACACCTCTGACACATCCAGGCACACCTCGATATTCCCAGGTACACCAATGATATTCTGCACACCACCCACACTTGCACATCTCTGACACATGCACACCTCTGACACTCTAGGCACCTCTGACACTCACAGGCACACCTCTACCCCAGGCACACCTCTGACACTCCCAGGCACACCTCTGACACTTGCTGGCACACCTGAGACACTCCAGGCACACTGCCACACTCCCAGGCACACCTCTGACACCCCAAGCACACCCTGACACTCCCAGGCACACCTCGACACTCCAGGCACACATCCGACACTCCCAGGCACACACCCAGGCACACCCCTGACACCCCAAGCACACCTCCGAAACCCCTGGCACACTTCACACCCCAGGCACACCTCCGACACCCCAGGCACACTTACACCCCAGGCACACTCTCACACTCCAGGCACACCTCCGACACCCGGCACCTGACACCCCAGGCATCCCGACACCCAAGGCACACCTCTGACACCCCAGGCACCCTGACACTCCCAGGCACCCACTGACACACTCATGGCACCCCTGACACCCTCAGGCACACCTCTGACACTGCCAGGCACACCTGACACCTCAGGCACACACCTTCGACACCCCAGGCACACCTCTCACACCCCAGGCACACCTCTCACACCTCAGGTACACTCCCCAGACCCCAGGCACACCTCTGACACCCCAGGCACACCCTGATACCCCAGGCACACCTCTGACACCCCAGGCACACCCTGACACTCCCTGCTCACACCCTCTGACACTCCCAGGCACTCCACTGACACTCCCTGGCACACCCCTGACACCACAGGCACACCCCAGACACCCCAGGGCACACCTCTCACACCCCAGGCACACCTCTGACACCCCTAGGTACCTCTCTGTCCCTCCCTGACACCTCCAAACACCCAGGCACACTGCCCACACTCCCCAGGCACACCGCTGACACTGTGCACACCTCAGACACGCTGTGCACACCTGAGACACTGCCAGGCACACCTCAGACACCCCAGGCACACCTCAGACACCCAAGGAGCACTCTGACACTCCCAAGTGCACCTCTGACACTCCCAAGCACACCCAGACACCCCAGCCACACCTCCCTGACACTCCCAGGCACACTGAAATTCCCTGGCACACTCTTACACACCCCAGGCACACCCCAACGCCAGGCACACCTCAGACCCCAGGCACACCCCAGACACCCCCAGGCACACCTCAGACACCCACAGCACCTCTGACACCCCAGCAAGCACCCATGACACTCCAGCACACCTCTGACACTCCCTGCACACCCCACACCCCAAGCACACCTCTGACACCCCAGGCACACCCGACACCCCTTGCACACCTCCAACACTCCCAGGCACACCTCTTACACTCCCCAGGCACACCTCCACAATCACAGGCACACCCTGACATTCCCCAGGTACTCCACCATTCCCCTGGCACACCCCTGACACCCCAGGCACACGTCCGACACCCCACATACACCTCTGACACTCCTCCCAGTTACACTCTCACACTAGCACACCTTGACAATCCCAGGCACACCTCTGATAACCCCAGGTACTCCACTGACATTCCCTGGAACACCTCTGGACACTCCCCAGGCACACCGCAGACATTGCGGCACACCTGACACTCCCAGGCACACTGGACACTCCCCAGGCACAACTCTATACCCCAGGCACACCTCCGACACTCCCCAGGCACACCTCCTGACTCCCAGGCACACCTCTGACACCTAAGGCACACCTCTGACACCCCAGGGCACTCTCTGACACCCCAGCACCCACTGACATTCCCTGGCACACCTCTGACACTCCCACGCAGACGTCCTGACACTCCCCAGATACACCCCTGACACCCCAGGCACATCTCTCAAACCCCAGGCACACCTCTGACCTGCCTAGGCACACCTCTGACACTTCCAGCATTCCTCAGACCCCAGGCACACCCTGACACTCCCCAGACACACCTCCGACACCCCAGGCACACTTCACACGCCCAGGCACACCTCCGACACTCCCAGGAACACTGCTGACACCCCCAGGCACACCCTGATACCCCAGGCACACCCTGACACTCCACAGGCACTCCTCTGACACCCCAGCACACCTTTGACCCAGGCACCTCTGACACTCCCCAGGCACACCTCTGACACCCCACACCCCACACCCCTGGCACTCCACTGACACCCTCAGCACACCCTGACACTCACCCCACAGGCACACCCCAGACACCCAGCACTCACACCCCAGGCACACCTCCTGACACCCCAGGCACCTCTGCCACTCCCCCGACACACCTCTAACACCCCAGGCACACCGCTGACACTCCCCAGGCACACCCGCCGACACTCCGCAGGCACACCTCCGAAACCCCTGGCACACCTCCCATAACCCCAGGCACACCTCGACACCCCAGGCACACCCCACCCCAGGCACACCCCCTCACACTCCCAGGCACACCTCGACACCCCAGGCATACCTCTGACACCCCAGGCACCACCCCTGACACCCCCAGGCAACTCCCATGACACTCCCAGGCACTCCACTGACATTCCCTGCACACCTCTGACACTCCCAGGCACCCGCTGACACTGCCAGGTGCCACTCCGACACTCCCCAGGCACCTTCTGACACTCCCAGGCACACATCTCACACCCCAGGCCGTTCAACCTCACACTCTCAGGCACACCTCTGTGCCTCTACCCCAGCAACACCCTGACCCATGCACACCTCTGACAATCCCAGGTACCCACTGACATTCCCTGGCACACCTCTGACACTCCCAGGCACACCTCTGACACTTCCAGGCACACCTCTGACACCCCTGTGCCACCTTGACACTCCCCAGGCACCCACTGACACCCTGGCACACCCCTGACACCACAGGCACACCTCTGACACTCACATGCACACCCCCAGACACCCCAGGCACACCTTTCACACTCCTGGGCCACGTCTGACACCTAGTACTCCCTGTCACTCCCTGATACACCCCAACACTCCCAGGCACACTGCCTCACACTCCCAGGCACACCGCTGACACTGCCAGGCACACCCCAGACACTGCCAGGCACACCTGGAGACACTGCCAGGCACACCTCAGACACCCCAGGCACACCCCTGACACCCAAGGAGCACCCCTGACACCCCTGGCACCTCTGACACCCTGCTAACACCTCTGACACCCCAGGCACACCTGACACCCAAGCACACCTCCGAAATTCCCTGCACTCCTACACCCCAGGCACACCCTCAGACACTGCCAGGCACACCCCAGACACGGCCAGGCACACCTCCGACACTCCCCAGGCACTGACACCAGGCACCTCTGACACCCCCAAGTGCACTTATGACACTCCAGGCACACCTCTGACACCCCAGGTACACACCAGACACTCTAAGGCACACCGCTGACATTCCCAGGCACACCTCTGACACCCAAGCACACCTCTGACACTCCCAGGCACACCTCTCACACTCCCAGGCACACCTCCGACACCCCAGGCACACTCTACACCCCAGGCACACCTGACAATCACAGGCACACTCTGACACCCCAGGCACACCTCCGACACCCCAGGCACACCTTGACACTCCCCAGGCACTCCACTGACATTCCCTGGTACACCTCTGACACCCCAGGCCACTCCCCACACCTCACACACACCCTGACACTCCCCAGGCACACCTCTGACACCCCAGGCACACCCTTGACACTCCAGGCACACCTCTGACACTCCCTGGCACACCTCTGACACTCCCAGGCACACCTTTGACACTCCCAGGTACTCACTGACATTCCTGGCACACCCTGACACTCCCAGACACACCGCTGACATTGCGGTGCACACCTCCCGACACCCCAGGCACACCTCCGACACTCCCAGGCACACCCTCACACCAGGCACACCTCCGACACTCACAGTACACTCTGACACTCTCCAGGCACACCCCTGACACTCCAAGACACACCCCTGACACTCCCCAGGCACACCTCTGACACTCCAAGCACTCTATTTACATTCCCCAGTTCCCCACCCCAGGCACACCCCACTCCCAGGCACACCTCCGACACCCACAGGCCACCCTCTGACACCCCAGGCACACTCGACACCCCCAGGCACACCTCCGACACCCCAGGCACACTTCTCACACCCCAGGCATCTTCCACACCACAGGCACACCTCTGACACTCCCAGGCACACCCCTGACACCCACAGGCACACCTCCTGACACTCCCAGGCACATCTCTGACACCCCAGGCACACGTCTGACACTCCCAGGCACACCTCCTGACAATCCCAGGTACACCTGTGACACTCCCAGGCACACCTGATACACTCCCAGGCACACCTCTGACACCTAGGCACACCTCCTGATATTCCCAGGCACATCTCTGAGACCCCAGGCACACCTCTGACACCCCTAGGTACACCTCTGACACTCACAGGCACACCTCTAACACTCCCCAGGCACACCTTGACACTCCCAGGCACACCTCTGACACTCCCAGGCACACCCCAGACACCGCCAGGCACACCCCCTGACACTGCCAGGCACACCCCAGACACCCCAGGCACACCCCACACACCCCAGCACCGCTGACACCCCAGGCACACCTCTGACACTCCCCAGGCACACCTCTGACACCACAGGCACACCTGACAATCCCAGTACACCGCCGACACCCCCAGGCACACTCTCACACTCCCCAGGCACACCTCCTGACATCCCAGGCACACCGCCGTCACTCCCCAGGCACACCCTCTGACACTCCCATGCACACCTTGACACCCCAGGCACCCACTGACATTCCCCTGGCACACCTCTGACCCCAGGCACACTGCTGACACTGCCAGGCACACCTCCCCACACCCGCGCCACCTCCACACCCCAGCACACATCTCATACTCCCCAGGCACACCTGACACCCCAGGCACACCTCTGACACTCACAGGCACACCTCTGACACTCCAAGGCACACTGACACTCCCAGGGCACACCCCATACTCCACTGACATTCCCTGGCCATCTATCACTCCCAGGCACACGTCCGACACTCCCCATATACACCTCTGACACTCCCAGGCACACATCTCTGACACTCCCAGGTACACCCTGACACTGCCAGGTACACTCTGACAATCCCAGGTACTCCCAGACACCCCAGGCACACATCCGACACCCCTGTGCACATCCCTGACACTTGCACATCTCTGACACTCCCCAGGCACACCCTGACAATCCTAGGTACCCTCTGTCACCCTGATACACCCTAAGACTCTCATGCACCCTGACATCCCCAGGCACACCGCTGACACTCCGCAGGTACACCTCAGACACTTGGCACACCCCAGACACTCCAAGGTGCACTCTGAGACCCCAAGTGCACCTTGACAACCCAAGGCACACTCTGACACTCCCAGGTATTCCTCAGACACTCCCAGTACATCTCCGACACTCCCAGATACACCTCCGTCACTCCCCAGGCACACCTCTCACACTCCCAGGCACACCTCCGACACTCCCAGAACACTGCTGACACTCCCAGGCACACCCTGACACTCCCAGGTACCCTCTGACACTCCCCAGGCACACCTTGACACTCCCAGGCACACCTCCTGACACCCCAGGCACACCTCTGACACCCCACGCACACCTCTGACACCCCCTGGCACTCCACTGACACCCCTGGCACACCCCTGACACTCACAGGCACACCCTGACACCACAGGCACACCCCAGACACCCCAGGCACACGTCTCACACTCCTGAGTACACCCTCTGACACCCCAGGCACCTCTGTCACCCCTGACACCTCCAACACCCCTCAGGCACACCGCTGACACCACAGGCACACCCCAGACACCGCCAGGCACACCCAGACACCCCAGGCACACCCCAGACACTCCCCAGGCACACCCCCAGACACCCAAAGAGCAACTCTGACACCCCAAGTGCACCTCTGACACCACCAGCACACCTCTGACACCCCCAGGCACACCCCAGACACCCTAGGCACACCGCTGACATTCCCCAGGCACACCTATGACACCCCAAGCACACCTCTGACACTCCCAGGCACACCTCCTGACACCCCAGGCACACCTCCGACACCCCAGGCACACTTCACACCCAGGCACACCTCTCACCCCAAGCACACCCCAAACCCCCCATACACCCCAGGCACACCTCCGACACCCTGCACACTTACACCCCAGGCACATCTCACAAATCCCAGGCACACCTGACACCCCAGGCATACCTCGACACTGTGCACACTCTGACCTCCAAGGCACACCTCTGACACTCCCAGGTACACCCTTGACACTCCCAAGGCACCTCTGACACCACCAGGCACACCCTCTGACACCCCAGGCACACCCCAGACACCCCAGGCACACCTCTGACACCCCCATGCACACCCATGACACCCCAAGCACACCCCTGACACCCCAGGCACACCTCCGACACCCCAGGCACACCTCCGACACCCAGGCACACCCCACCCCAGGCACACCTCTGACACCCCAAGCACTCCAGACACCCAGGCACACCCCTGAGACACCCCAGGCACCCCAGACACCCCAGGTGCACCTCAGACACCCCAGGCACCAGACACCCCAGGCAACCTGAGACACCCTACACACCACCGACACTTGACACACCCCTGACACCCCAGATACACCCCAGACACTGACAGGCACACCTGATACCCCAGGTACACCTCCCACGCCCCAGGCACACCTCCTGACACCCCAGGCACTCCACCGACACCCCAGGAACACTACAGACACTCAGAGCACACCCTGACACTGCTATGCACACCTCTGACACTCCCCAGGCACACCTCTGACACTCCCCTGGTACTCCTCTGACACCCAGCCACCTCAGACACCCCAGGAACACCACAGACACCACAGGCACACCTGACACCACAGGCACACCTCTGACACCCCAGGCACACCCCTGACACCCCTGACACTCCCTGACACCCCAGGCACACCTAAGACACCCCAGGCACACCCAGACACCTGCAGGCAACACTCCCAGGTACACCTCAGACACTCCAGGTACACCTCTCTGACACTCCTGTTACACCTCTAACACTCCAGGTACACCTCTGACACTCCAGGCACACACCTCTGACACTCCCAGGTACACCTCTGACACTCCCAGGTACACCTCAAACACTCCCAGGAACACCTCCAGACACTCCCACAGGTACACCTCTGACACTCCAGGTTACACCTCTGACACTCCCAGGTATACAACTGGCACTCCCAGGTATCCACCTGACACTCCCAGGTGCACCTCCTGACACTCCCAGGCACCTCTGACACTCCCAGGTGCACCTCTGACCTCCCAGGTACCCTCTGACACTCCCAGGTACACCAATGACACTGCCAGGTACACCTCAGACACTCCCAGGTATACCAACTGACACTCCCAGGTACACCACTGACACTCCCAGGTGCACCTCTGACACTCCAAGTACACCTCTCAGGCACTCCCAGGTACACCTCTGACACTCTCTGGGTTCAACTCTGACTCCAGGTACACCACTGACACTTCCAAGGTCTCGACACTGGGGAACCTCAAACACTCCCAAGTGCACCTCAGACACTCCCAGGTGCACCACTGACACTCCCAGGTGCACCTCTGACACTCCCAGGAACACCTCTGACACTCCCAGGTACACCTCTGACACTCTCAGGTACAACTCTGACACTCCTAGGTACTCCTCTGACACACCCAGGTACACCGCTGACACTCCCAGATACACCTCAGACACTGACAGGTACACTTCCTATACTCCCAGGTACACCTCTCACTCTCCCAGGTACACCTCTGACACTCCCAGGTACTCCACTGACACTCCCTGGCACTCCGCTAACACACTAGGTACACCTCAAACACTCCCAGGAACATCTCAGACACTCACAGGTACACCTCTGACACTCACAGTTACACCTCTGACACTCCCAGGTACACCTAGGACACTCTCTGGTACTCCTCTAACACTCCCAGGTACACCTCAGACACTCCCAGGTACACCTCAGACACTCCCATGTACACCTCAGACACTCCTAGGTACACCTCCGACACTTCCAGGTACACCTCCGACACTCTCAGGTACACCTCAAACACTCCCAGGTACACCTCAGACACTCCCAGGTGCACCTCAGACACTCCCAGGTGCACCTCAGACACTCCCAGGTACACGACTGACACTGCCAGGTACACCTCAGACACTCCCAGGTATACAACTGACACCCCAGGCAGCACCACTGACACTCCCAGGTGCACCTCTGACACCCCAGCACACCTCTGACACTCCCCAGGTACACTCCTGACACCCCCAGACCTCTGACACTCCCCAGGCACACCACTGACACCGCTGCACACCTCAGACACCCAGGTATACAACTGACACTCCCAGGTACACCACTGACACTCCCAGGTGCACCTCAAACACTCCCAGGTGCACCTCAGACACTCCCAGGTGCACCTCTGACACTCCCAGGTGCACCCCTGACACACCCAGGTACACCTCTGACACTCCCAGGTACACCTCTGACACTCTCAGGTACAACTCTGACACTCCCAGGTACACCACTGACATTCCCAGGTGCACCTCTGACACTGCCAGGTACACTTCAGACACTCCCAGGTACACAGCTGACACTCCCAGGTACACCACTGACATTCCCAGGTACACCCCTGACACTCCCAGGTACACCCCTGACACTACCAGGAACACCCCTGACACTCCCAGGTACACCTCAGACTCTCCCAGGTACACCACAGACACTCCCAGGTACACCTCACACACTCCCAGGTACACCCCTGACACTCCCAGGTACACCTCAGACACTCCCAGGTACACCTCACATACTCCCAGGTGCTCCTCAGACACTCCCAGGTGCACCTCAGACACTCCCAGGTGCACCTCAGACACTCCCAGGTGCACCTCAGACACTCCCAGGTGCACCTCAGACACTCCCAGGTACACCTCTCACACTCCCACATACTCCTGTCACACTCCCTGGTTCTTCTCTGACTCTCCCAGGTACACCTGACACTCCCAGGCACACCCCATACACTCCCAGGTACTCCTCTGTCACTCCCAGGTACACCCCAGACACTACCAGGTACTTCTTTGACACTCCCAGGTACTTCTCTGATACTCCCATGTACACCCCAGACACTCCCAGGTAAACCCCAGACACTCCCAGGTACACCTCTGACACTCCCAGGTACACCTCTGACACTCCCAGGTACACCTCTGACACTCCCAGGTACACCTCTGACACTCCCAGGTACAGCTCAGACACGCCCAGGTAGACCTCAGACACTCCCAGGCACACCTCTGACACCCCAGGCACACCTCTGACACCCCAGGCACACCCCAGACACTCCCAGGTACCTCAGCAACTCTCCCAGGTGCACACCTCCAGACACCCAGGTACACCTCCGACACTTCCAGGTACACCTCCGCTCTCTCTGGTACCTCTGACACTCCCAGGTACACCTCTGACACTCCCAGGTACACCTCAGACACTCCCAGGTACACCTCACATACTCCCAGGTGCACCTCAGACACTCAGGTGCTCCTCAGACACTCCCAGGTGCACCTCAGACACTCCCAGGTGCACCTCAGACACTCCCAGGTGCACCTCAGACACTCCCAGGTACTCCTCCTGACCTCCCAGGTACACCTCAGACACTCCCAGGTGCACCCCAGACACTCCCAGGTACACCTCTGACACTCCCAGATACACCTCCGACACTCGGGTACACCTCAGACACTCACAGGTACACATCTGACACTCACAGGTACACCTCTGACACTATTAGGTGCACCTCTGACCTCCCTGGTACTCCTCTGACACTCCCAGGTACCTCCAGACACTCCAGGTACACCTCAAACACTCCCAGGTACACCTCAGACACTCCCAGGTACACCTCAGACACTGCCAGGTACACCTCAGACACTTCCAGGTGCACCTCCGACACTCCCAGGCACACCTCTGAGCCTCCCAGGTACACCTCTGACACTCCCAGGTACACCTCTGACACTCCCAGGTACACCAATGACACTGCCAGGTACATCAGACACTCCCAGGTATACAACTGACACTCCCAGGTACACCACTGACACTCCCAGGTGCACCTCAAACACTCCCAGGTGCACCTCAGACACTCCCAGGTGCACCACTGACACTCCCAGGTGCACCTCTGACACCTGCCAGGAACACCTCTGACACTCCCAGGTACACACCTCTGACACTCTCAGGTACAACTCTGATGCTCCCAGGTACACCACTGCCTCCCAGGTAGACCTCTGACCTTCCAGGGTACACCCTGACACTCTCAGGAACACCCACGACCTCCCAGGTACACCTCAGACTCTCCCAGGTACACCTCAGACACTCCCAGGTACACCTCAGACACTCCCAGGTACATCGGCCTCCCAGGTACACCTCAGACACTCCCAGGTACACCTCATACACTCCCAGGGGCACCTCAGACACTCCCAGGTGCACCTCAGACACTCCAGGTGCACCTCAGACACTCCCGGCTGCACCTCAGACACTCCCAGTGCACCTCAGACACTCCCAGGTGCACCTCCGACACTCCCAGGTGCACCTCCGACACTCCCAGGTACACCTCTGATACTCCCAGGTACACCTCTGATCTCCAAGGTACACCGCTGACCTCCCAGGTACACCTCTGACCTCCCAGGTACACCCCGACAGACCTCCCAGGTACTCCTGACCTCCCAGGTCACTCCTCTGACACACCCAGGTACACCGCTGACCTCCCAGATACACCTAAAACTGACAGGTACACTTCCTACTCCCGGTACACCTCACACTCCCAGGTACACCTCTAACACTCCCAGGTACTCCACTGACACTCCCTGGCACTCCTTCAACACACTAGGTACACCTCAAACACTCCCAGGACACCTCAGACACTCACAGGTAACCTCCTCAGCCTCAGTTACACCTCTGACCACTCCCAGGTACACCTCAGACCATCCCAGGTACTCCTCCACCAACCGCTCCCAGGTACACCTCAGACCTCCCAGGTGCATAGGAACCATCAGGGTACCTCTGACACTCCCAGGCCTCTGATGCTCCAGGCCTCGACACTCCCAGGTACACCTCCGACACTCCCAGGTACACCACAGACACTCCCAGGTACACCTCAGACACTCCCAGGTACACCTCCGACCTCCCAGGTACACCTCCGACACTCCCAGGTACACCGCCGACACTCCCAGGTACACCTCCGACCTCCCAGGTACCTCTGATCTCCCAGGTACACCTCTGTTACTCAAGGTACACCGCTGACCTCCCAGGTACAAATCTGACCTCCCAGGTCACCACTGACCTCCCAGGTGCTTCTCTGACACTCCCAGGTACTCCTCTAACACACCCAGGTACACCGCTGACCTCCCAGATACACCTCAGACTCTGCAGTGCATCTGACCTCACAGGTACACCTCTGACACTCTTAGGTGCACCTCTGACCTCCCAGGTACACCTCAGACACTCCCAGGTACACCTCTGACACTTCCAGGTACACCTCCGACACTCTCAGGTACACAGACACTCTCAGGTACACCTCTGCCTCCCCAAGTACACCTCAGACACTCCCAGGTGCACCTCCGACCTCCCAGGTACACCACTGACCTCCACGTCACACCTCTGACACTGCCAGGTACACCTCAGACTCTCCCAAGTATACAACTGACCCTCCCAGGTATACCACTGACACTCCCAGGTGCTCCTCTGACCTCCCAGGTGCACCTCTGACCTCCCAGGTGCACCTCTGACCTCCCAGGTACAACTCTGTACTCCCAGGTACAACTCTGACCTCCCAGGTACAACTCAGACACTCCCAGGTACACCCTGACACTCCAGGTGCACCTCAGACCTCCCAGGTGCTCCTCAGACACTCCCAGGTGCACCTCAGACACTCCCAGGTGCTCCTCAGACACTCCCAGGTGCACCTCAGATACTCCCAGGTGCACCTCAGACACTCCCAGGTGCACCTCAGACCAGGTGCACCTCAGACACTCCCAGGTGCACCTCAGACACTCCCAGGAACACCTCAGACACTCACAGGTACACCTCTGACACTCACAATTACACCTCTGAGATACACCTCAGACTCTGACAGGTACACTTCCGATACTCCCAGGTACACCTCTCACACTCCCAGGTACACCTCTGACACTCCCAGGTACACCTCAGACACTCACAGGTACACATCCTGACACTCCCAGGTACACCTCTGACACTCCCAGGTGCACCTCTGACACTCCCTGGTCTCCTCTGACACTCCAGGTACACCTCAGACCTCCCAGGTACACCTCAGACCTCCCAGGTACACCTCAGACACTCCCAGGTACACCTCTGACACTTCCAGGTACACCTCCGACACTCTCAGGTACACCTCTGACACTCCCAGGTACACCTCTGACACTCCCAGGTGCCTCAGACACTCCCAGGTACACCTCAGACACTCCCAGGTACCTCAGACCTCCCAGGTGCACCTCAGACACTCCCAGGTACACCACTCGACTTGCCAGGTACACCTCAGACACTCCCAGGTATACAACTGACATCCCAGGTACACCACTGACCTCCCAGGTGCACCTCTGACACTCCCAGGCACACCTCTGACCTCCCAGGT
>NW_024744410.1:0-26842 GCF_018991925.1 Homarus americanus
ACAACATCGCCAGGATTTCTACTCCACGTTCACATGATCAGCCTGAATCGCTGATTCAGCAGTCCCAGACTTGTTCAGTGAGATGCTGCGGAATCCCACGGGGACTACCAGATCATCACATAGGTGGTCAGAGTGACGTTTTACCAAAACGTGCTTCGAAACACGGCTAATGAAATATATATGGATCCTCGTGTTTCGAAGCCGGATTTGGTAAACGTCACTCTGACCACCTACGTGATACGGGTAGTCCCCATTAGAGGTTCACGGCGACATAAGCTCGTTGAACAGGCTTTGTGTGAAATATAACAAAGTCTAGGACTGCTTTTGTAGCCTGGTGGGCCAGCGGTTAGCGTTCCCCGGTCACAGTCATGGGCTAGTGGGCCGTGGGTTCGAATCCTGGTGGGTTGAGGTGTTGATTGGTTATATATATATATATATATATATATATATATATATATATATATATATATATATATATATATATATGCTGATAACCACAAGGAAAGGAGAAAACACGAAGTTCCCAAGCGCTTTCGTGTAATTCACATCTTCAGGGGTGAGTACAGACAAAGGAGAAATACATAACAAGGCAAATATATTTATATACAGTAGAGGAAGGTGAGATCAAGTCCACAATAGTCAGGTTATTAGGTAGTGACCCTACTAATCTTCAAAAAGCACCGCAGCAGTCGGTAGTCAGGTCAGATGGTAAGATGACCCAGCCTTCTCACCTGGTTACAAATCTTCTTAATTACGAAATTATCCAGTTTGTACACACCATTACTCAAATTCATGTTGACGGATTCGGTATGTTTAATGAGACTGGATTCTATAATGTTCCTACTGTCAATTGAATTACAAGGTAATATTGAGGAGGCATTATCCCAGTCAATGCAATGCTTATTATCCCTCAAATGAGCAAACAGAGCATTGGATTCCTGGCCTGTCCTAACACTATATTTATGTTGTTTAAGTCTAGTTACAAGATCTTTACCTGTCTGGGCTAAGTAAAACATATTACATTTCTTGCAATGAACCTTATGAATGCAGCCACCTGGAACGTCAATGTGGCATTTAAAAACTCATGCACTTCTATTCCCTCCAACACTACAGACACAAACAATGATGGTACACCAACATATGCGCACCTCTTAGACTGGCTTAAAACACTACACTGGGGAATAAAAGTTATACATGATATCAAAATTATTAAGAAAATATTAATTGCATTAAAGGAAGACTAAAGCAACAGTATTACTTACAACAGAAAGGAGGAACTCATCTGAAAACAGTTCCTCATGATCTCATATCCCCTAGTGACACATACACCTTAGAAAACAATAATATCAAAAATATTTAAGGAATATTAACTACACCCAGCAAGACAATATCAGTCACTGAAAAATAGTATCAATATTAGGACATGTTACCTACACACATGAACAGGCCTTAAGGGCACTCAACAGGATGATCTCAGTCACTGAGAAGTAGTATCCACAATATTAAGCAATTATTGATTTCACCATGAACAGGCCTTTAGGACATTCAACAAGTCAACATCAGTCACTGAGAATTGGTATCAAAATATGGAGAAATTATTAACTACACACAGCAAGACAATATCAGTCACTGATAAAATAGTATCAATATTAGGACATGTTACCTATACACATGAACAGGCCTTAAGGGCACTCAACAGGTTAATATCAGTCCCTGAGAATTGGTAATAAACAATATTAAGAAAATTCTTAACTACATGCACTTTCTAAAAACCACCTTACCACTACTATTCATAACATGCATCCCACACGCTCAAAACACATCCATACTGGGACGAGGAAAGTGTCTGAGTATCCAGTGTGTGAAACTTCATTCACTCTAGACTGCCTCAGCTTACACTCAGTACATCCATGGACAGAAAGAGAGGAGAATGTCAGCTGAGGGAATGGTTCTATTTTCCCGTCCGGTAGCTAATACTTCTAACTGACCGAAGCCACGTGGTGTTGTGACCCCACGTGGGAAGAACTGATCAACCACTGCTGATGTTGGTCCCACGTAGTTTCCGTTGTCCGGAGCACTCGTTCCCTCCAGGGATCCCAGCCAACCTTGCTAACCCGTGACAAGCCTGCTCAGATCGTTCCAATTGTGACAATCGCCAATCATTAATCATCAACGGCAGTCGTCAAACGGCAGTTATCAATCTCAGTCAAGTGGGTTCTGACGAAACCCTGCAATGACCTCCCTGTTAGCTAATGTTAACTTTATCACTGCCCTATCTAAACCCTGTCTGAAATCGAATGAAACTTACTTCTTATACTGCAATGTCACAACACAGGTGACTAGACCACGTGACCGTATTGCCCTGTCCGAACGTAGAGCCCACCTTGTCTGTTAAAGAGCTGTCGTCCAACTGACCGTTCGCCGGCCTTGACCGTCCTCAAGGCGGCTTACTGTAGGTTCGTGACCTAAGTTTCGCATAACTAATAACTTTGATGGGACATACGTAACATTATTCAGACTGAGAAACGATCTATTAATAATTTCAAATTCAATAACAACATTTAATTTAATGATTCGGGTCCATTAACGATTCGGTAGATTACATTTAATATTATATAGGCCTGGTTCCAGATGCGCTCACTATGTAGCGTGGGGGAGCCACCATCGCCCCGTCCCGGTCACGTAGACTTGAATGACTCAGCGTACCGCCATCATTGATATTTGTCTAACTATCACGCCTAAATTTCTTTAAACATACCGAAGCATTCAACATGAATTTGAGTAACGGCATGTACAAGCTGAACAATTTTGTAATTAAGAAGATTTGTGATCAGGTGAGAAGGCCGGGTCACTTGACCATCTGACCTGACCACCAACCGTTGTGTGCTATTTAAAGATTAGTAGGGTCATTACCTAATACCTGACCATTGTGGACCTGGTCTCACCCTCCTCTGTATATATACACCTTGATTTGTATTACTCTCTCTAGTCTGTACTCACCCCTGAAGATGTGAATTACACGAAAGCGCTTGGGAACTTCGTGTTTTCTTCTTTCCTTGTGGTTATCAGCATATACCTAGATCACGCGCACCTACAGTGATTTACTTGCATATATATATATATATATATATATATATATATATATATATATATATATATATATATATATATATATATATATATATATATATATATATATATATATATATATATTGTTACGACCGTGTCGTATTTTCCTATTTTTTTATATAACATGCTTCCATGTTGTTCCATATTATTCCTGTAATGATGTGTTATATTTACTATTATATAATCTAGTCACTTTTCCCTGTGCTGTTAAGGTTTTAACTGTTATTATTTGTTCAAACCAATCTTAATTCTTCATTTAGTATTGTAACAAGCATTCATTGTCTCTCTAACGACCATCTGCATCGTTAAGCGACCCATGTTTGACCTTCGGGTTTTTGGAGGGAATGAACCCTATATATAGTGGTCCACCAACTGACTGAGTTCAGTCCAGTCCTACTTGTCATTCAGTTCATGTTGTTTTGAGTGGCACTTGTCACCTGTTACTTATACTTCATTTTATTTCTGTGTTGTTCCTGTCACCACCAATGTGGTATATCTATGTGAGTACCTATTTAGGTCTCTTATGTGTCCATCAGTGCTTGCTTAGTTACCTTTAAGTAATTCAGTGTTGTTTCATTATAGTTAATTTCAGTGTTAGTTTTTATATGTTTATGCAGTGTTAACGTAATCCAATGCTTTATTTTTATTCTTTTGATATTTCGATGTTCTAGTATCATTTGTGTCTTAAAAGTTTCGATAGTGAATCAATTTGTTGTGACAGCCTACGAGGCTTTTTATTGTGTTAATATTTAATTTAATTAAATTCTTAAAGGTTTACTTTATTTATTTTTATTCCCTTTTGATTTACTTCACTTTTTTGGTTTGATTATGCCTAGAACCTGGATATTAAATTAAACTAAGAGACCGTGTAAGTGTATATATATATATATATATATATATATATATATATATATATATATATATATATATATATATATATATATATATATATATATATATATATATATATATATATATATATATATATATATTCAGAAATTCAAAGTAATTTCAAACGCCGCGCTTTGGGCGATGCTGAGTTCAAGGTCGTCTGAGGGAAGACTGTGCTCCCCGCACGTACCGAGAGGTTGTGGAACTAGGCCTATACGATACTAAATGAAATTTACCGAATTTATATGGAGGCGAATTATGAAACTAAATATCAGTTATTAAATAAAAAGTAATGAAAGATCGTTTATCAGTCTGAATAATGTTACGGGTGTCCCAAGAAAGTTATTAGTTAGGCGGAAAATATGTCACGTAGGCCTAAGCTAACGCCTTGAGAGGACAAGAGGCTGGATAGTCCTCAGTCACGGGAAAGCTATCGGACCAACAAGACTTCCCTGCCCGTCCGTCCACAGAAATAGTCACGTGGCCTAGTCACCTGTGTTGCGCTATTGCAGTATGACAAATAAGTCTCATTCGATCTCAGATAGGGGTTAGATAGGGCAGTGATAAAGTTATCAAGAGCTAACAGTTAGTTAATTTCAGGGTTTCCGTCAGAACTCAGTTGACTGCGAGAGTGATGACTGCGAGAGATTGACTGCCGTTTTAGACTGCCGTTGATGATTGAGGATTGGCGATTGTCGCCGTTGGACCGATCAGTGTAGGCCTGTCACTGTTAGCGGGGTAGCAAAGAGGCTCTTGTGTGAACCTAGCCGTCTGGGTGCCCAGCTAACGACGGGACGATCGTTGGGGTCATCAGCACTCCTCTACCTCGGCTCACAATACTACATATCTCAAGCAGCTTAGTGAAACCCTTTTGCTAACGGGAAGCTAAAGCTTCACTCAACTGTACAAGGTCTGATTGGCTCACTCCCTTCCGCTTCATGGATGTAATGGGGGTAAAGTGAAGCCAGCTGAGTGATACAGGGTCGCACACTGGGGCCAAGAGTCAGTGGAGTTTAGAGGTACACTTTCCAAGGTGGAGAAAGGCTGATTTGGGCCTTAAACTACGGGTGCCTTTTGGTTGTGCCTTAAACGACTACGGAGTGCAGGTGGAATCTGTGTGTGTGTGTGTTAGGTTAGGAAGCATGGTTCACGGGTATTGGTGGACTCAGTAACTTCTTAATAATAGTGACAATATTTTTGTGTGTAGTTAATACTATTTTTTCAGTTACTAATGTATGCTGTGTGCATTTAATATTTCTTTATAATCTCAATCTCAGATATAACCTTTGTTCCCCAGAGTAGTGTTTAAGTTAGGTTAGGAAGTGTGTATCTGTTGGGGTAATATAATTTTGTTGAGCGCCCTGAAGGCCTATTTAGGGTGGAGTTAATAAGTTCTGATTTTTATACCATTTTCTCAGTGCTGGATATAATTTTGGTGAGTGCCCTTAAGGCCTATTCATTATAGAGTTATTAATTTCTTATTTTTTTAATACCATTTTCTCAGTGATTGATATTTTGTTGAAAGCCCTTAAGGCCTGGTTCATGTGTGCAAGCAACATTTCTTTATACTTTAAACTTATTGTCCTCTAATGAAGCATTGCCTGCGTTTCTAATAATTTCAACATCATGTATAACTTTTATTCCCCAGAGTAGTATTTTAAGTTCAGGTTAAGAAGTGCGCATATTGGTGTACCATTATTTGATTATATTTGTAGTGTTGGAGGGAATATAAGTGTAAATTTTACAGAGTGTCTCATTCATCCCAGTCACAGACGCTATCCTTCCACGGGTCACGGACAATTCATTTTGTTTAGTAAATTTAAGTGTTCTTGTGCTGGTTCGGGATTTCTCTGAAAGGGGGGCTTCCACTGTATGTATATTCTGTATGCTGTATTTATATTATGTATGTATTTTATGTATGTGCTCCATTTATGTACTATTTATTCAGCCTAGCTAGTAGCGTGTGGCAATGTATTTATCAATTTCCCACATGCCTAATTAATGTGCCTGGCGACATATGGAAGCTGTTAATGTATCACTTCCCATACGTCGCCTAGAGAGCAGTTGACCAGCAGACAGGTTGAGGAGCACTACTCCCCTTGTGTACATATCTCTTATCCAGTAAATAGAACCTATAAAAACTATACAAGTTTTTGTGTTCGCTCCTGTATATAGAACCTGATAACCAGAACACGAGCATGGCGCAGTGTCTAGTTTTACTGGATAATTACGAGTGAAGTGCAAAGTTTGTGGAAAGCCCACTCTCTGCGTCAACTCAACTCACTCCTCGAAGAATTTTTAGCAACTTTGAGCAGTGTCAGTGTCAGTGATTTTCTGTGCAGCGTTTAGTGCATTGTGTGTTTCGTGCCATAAATGTGTGACCTTGTTCTAAAGGATTCCCAAGGTACACGGCATGTTCTGGGCATTTGTAAGGAGTAAAGTTTTTCTCATCCTCCTCTCTCCATGTCTAGCGGGTAACTGACGCTCATCGTCGTCTCCATACCCCCTCACAGCTCGAGGCCCCTCGTGGCGAGACGCTCTCGCCCGCCCGGCACACACACTCACTGACATCGGCGATTCCCTTATATATATTTTATATATCTACTTATCTGTGTATTTAATTAATTTTTTGTCTGAGATCTTGTTGATACGACGGGCTGACCGGTCAACACTGATTTAGACACAGTACACAGATGAAGTAGTTTTGTCTCGTGTTTTGCGCAGTCGTGGAGCCAACGCCCGGATGAATCAGTCGGATGATAGCTCCGTAGAGATGGATGACCAGGCTGACCATGACGCCCCAGCTACCACAACATCGCGCAGCCCTTCACCTCGATATTCAGCGTTGTCTCCAGAGATAATTGCTTTAATGAATTTTATGAGAGATGAAAGGCGCGAGGTTGAAGCTAACAGACGTGTGGCAGACGAACGCAGAAAACAAGCAGAGGCAGAGAGAGACCACCAACGGAGATTGGAAGACAGTGCACGGTTTGAAGCCTTGATATCTCGCCTCACTGTTAACCAGGCCCCTGGCTCTAACACTGCCTCGGTACTGACTGGTTCAGATACCTCATCAATGCTCTCTTCACGCCCACCAGCCCCACCTAAAGCGGCAGCTCAAACACCGCCCATCTTGAAGCCTGATGTGAATTTCCAGACTTTTCGTGAATGGCGGCGACGGTGGACTGATTATGCTACAATGGTGGATCTCCAGAGTTTGTCACAGCCTAAACAACTCATTCAGCTACGTATGTGCCTGTCCTTGGAAACTCAGCGTGTCTTAGAACATACGTTGCAGGTACCTCCGACCTCTTCGTTGTCTGTAGAGGAGGTACTGGATATTCTACAACGGTACATCAAAGGGCAGCGGAATGAAGCTCTGCGCAGGAGGGAATTGTTTAGCTGCAGGCAGATGGAGGGTGAGTCTTTTGACACCTTTTATGTACGTCTTAAGAGAGCCTCGGAAGAGGTAGATATATGTCTAGGCCACCACCAGCAGTGCGAGGAGACCCAGTTGAAGCAGGTGATCCTCATGGGTGTTAAGGACGAGGAGCTTGTCCAACGCCTCACCTCCCTCGACTCTTCCTCTTCTCTTAAGGATGTGTTGACGATATGTCGCTCCTATGAGGCTGCCAGGTGTGCCACCTCTGCCATCCGAGCTCCCCCTACAGTTGTACGCGCTGTGTCCCGGTACAAGAAGGACAAAAAGTCTGCTCCTACGCCTTCGCCCACCACGTCCACGCCTGGTTCATTTTGTAACAACTGTGGTAAGCAGCACGGAACACAGGTGTGTCCAGCTGCTGAGTCTACTTGCAACAGTTGTGACCGTAAGGACCACTGGTCACTCACAGTACGGTGCCCAGCTAAACGCGTCCAGTGCAATGTGTGCGGTCGTCTGGGCCACTATGACAAGTGTTGCCCATCCAACAAACCCAAGGGACAGCGTCGGCGGAAGCTTCAGCGCCCTTCCACCAGTGAGGACCGACCACAGTCTGCCAATCAGAAGCATGACGACCCTGGACAACGCTCGAGCCATATTAGGAATGTGTGCTCCCCCCCCGCGTCCCAGGACCAAAGTCCCCCAGTACATCAGTGTCATCGTGACCTACGGCAGTGTGTCATCCCGTCTTCAGATGTTGCCCGACACCGGCGCTGATGCTAGAGTCATCGGTCCCCAGCATTTGCAATGCTTGGGGCTCTCTCCAAGTGATCTAGGACCGCCCCCCAAGGATCTCCGCTTCACGGCAGATGGGTCACAGATGGTCCCAGCCCTAGGTTCACTCCAAGCACAAGTCACCTTTGGCAACAGGTCGTGTCAAGCCTGGATTTATGTGCATAACGGTGTCCCGACTCCTTTGTTGTCCTACAGACATTGTCAAGAGTTGGCCATCATCTCCCAGGACTTCCCCAAACCTATTCTCGAGGTAAAACACGCCAACAGGGTGCAAGAAGGGAGCAGCAACGACCCTGCTGCCGCCCTACCCCTGCCTCTTGCCAGTGACACCTCTCCTTCGGATGCTCGGAAGTACTTCCTGAAGGAATTCAGCGACGTTCTGGTGACCAAGTCCGCTCTGGAATCCAAGCCTCTCAAGAAGATAGTAGGTCCCCCCAGGAGGATCCACCTGAGGGACGACGCGAAGCCCTTCGCTATTTACACCCCTCGACTGGTCCCCCTGGCCTTCCGCGAGGCGGTCAAAAACGAGCTGGACTCCATGGTCGCCCAAGAAATTATTGCACCAGCCGGTGATGACCCGTCTCCATGGTGTCACCCTATGGTAGTCGTCGCAAAACCCAAAGGTGGTGTTCTGATCACCACTGACCTCTCCAAGCTCAACAGCCAGGTGTCTCGTCCTGCGCACCCTTCTCCCACGCCCTTTGCAGCTATACGCAGTGTGAACCCGAAGGCGCGCTTCTTCATGACGATGGACGCCCTGTGTGGATACTGGCAGATAGAGCTTGCCGAAGAAGACCGACCACTCACAACTTTCATTACCCCGCATGGACGTTACAGTTATTGCCGTGGCCCCATGGGATTCGCCGCAACAGGAGACGCTTTCTGTCTTCGAGGTGATATGGCTCTACAAGGTCTGGCAAACTGCGTGAAAGTGGTCGACGACATACTCGTATACGATGAGGATTACATGGATCACCTCTGCCGTATCTACGAAGTACTCAACAGGTGCCGGAAGCACGGCATCATCCTAAATGCCGACAAGTTTGTTCTGGCCAGCTTTTCAGTTGATTTTTGTGGGTACACCCTCTCAGGGAATGGTATCGCAGCTGACCCGGAAAAGGTCCGCGTCATCACGGATTTTCCCACCCCTGCTAACCTCACCGACTTGAGGTCCTTCATCGGTCTCGTCAACCAGTTAGCAGAGTTTTCGCCGGACATCTCCGCAGTTGCCCAACCACTTCGCCCCTGATGAGCCCCAAGAGGACATTCCTGTGGACCCCCGACCACGACAAGGCCTCCCAGCAAGTGAAACAGGCCCTGTCTAGTCCACCTGTCCTCGCCACGTTTGACTCAGTCTTGCCGACGGTTCTGCAGACAGATGCCTCACGCTTGTACGGCGTGGGATACGCCCTACTGCAGGATCACGGTGGAGGGCAGTTCCGGCTCGTCCAGTGTGGCTCGCGTTTCCTCTCTGATACCGAGACGCGCTACGCCACTATTGAGCTGGAGATGTTTGCTGTGGTTTGGGCCATGTCCAAGTGCAGGTTTTACCTTATAGGCCTGCAACACTTTCACCTAGTGACCGACCATCGCCCGCTTGTCCCGATCCTCAACCACTACACGCTGGACGACGTTGAGAACCCTCGCCTCCAGCGTCTGAAAGAGAAGCTCTTGGCGTACGTCTTCACAGCAGTGTGGCGTGCTGGTAAGGAGCTCTGCATCCCTGATGCCTTATCCCGCTCTCCTGTCAGCCGCCCTACTCCAGAAGACCATGTGATCGACGCCGACCTCGCTCTTTCCGTCAGGACTGCGGTCACTCTACACGCCGTCCAATCCCTTCGTTCGGACCTGTCACCAGATGTATGTATGTATGTATATATATATATATATATATATATATATATATATATATATATATATATATATATATATATATATATATATATATATATATATACACATATATATATATATATATATATATATATATATATATATATATATATATATATACACATATATATATATATATATATATATATATATATATATACACATATATATATATATATATATATATATATATATATATATATATATATATTTATATATATATATATATATATATATATATATATATATGATCCCCTCGTGTTTCGAAGCCGGATTTGGTAAAACGTTACTCTGACCACCTACGTGATACGGGTGGTCCCCATTAGAGGTTCACGGCGCCATAAGCTCGTTGAACAGGCTTTGTGTGAAATATAACAAAGTCTAGAACTGCTTTTAGTATCCTGGTGGTCCAGCGGTTAGCGTTCCAGTCCAGTCATAGGCTTGTGGGCCGTGGGTTCGAATCCTGGCGGGTTGAGGTTATTGATTATATATATATATATATATATATATATATATATATATATATATATATATATATATATATATATATATATATATATATATATATATATATATATATATAAAGTAAATCACTTGTGTGCGCGTGATACAGTCTACTCACCCCTGAAGATGTGAATTACAGCGCTTGGGAACTTCGTGTTTTCTTATTCCTTGTTAGTTATCAGCATATATATATATATATATATATATATATATATATATATATATATATGTAATATCCAGAAATTTCAGAGTAATTTCAAATGCCCCGCCATGAGTGATACTGAGCGTTCAAGGTCATCTGAGGGGAGGGAGCGCTGCCTGCTCGTAGCGAGAGACTGCGGAACTAGGCCTATATGATATTAAATGTGATTTACCGAATTAATAATGATGCGATTCATGAAGTTAAGGGACTATTATTGAATTTGAAATTATTATAGATCGTTTAGCAGTCTGAATAATGTTACGGGTGTCCCAAGGAGTTATTAGTTAGGCGGTAAATATATCACGTAGGCCCAAGCTAACGCCTTGGGGAGACGCGACGCTGGCTAGGCCCAGTCCCGGAGAGCATTCACACAGACAAGACGTTCCGCGCGTCCATCAGAAATAGTCACGTGGCCTAGTCACCTGTGCTGCGCTATTGCAGTATAACAAGTAAGTCTCATTCGATCTCAGACAGGGTTAGATAGGGCAGTGATAAAGTAAACTAGAGCTAACAGTGAGTTCATTTCAGGGTTTCCGTCAGAACCCACACCTTGACTGGAGTTGACCGGAGTTGATTGGAGTTGACCGGAGTTGATTGGAGTTGACCGGAGTTGACTGCGAGAGATTGACTGCCGTTGATGATTGAGGGTGGCGATTGTCGCCATTGGACCGATCAGTGTAGGCCTGTCACTGTTTAGCGGGGTAGCAAAGGATCTCTTGAGTGAACGAGTGCTCCCGACAACTAAAACGACACGGGACCAGCATCGGCAGTGGGTGATCAGTTCTTACCACTCCGGTGCACAACACCACGTGTCCTCGGTCAGCTAGTGAAACCCTCTTGCTAACGGGAAGCTAAAGTTTCTCTCAACTGCACAAGGTCTGATTGGCTCACTCTCTTCCTGCCCATGGACGCACTGGGAGTACACTGAGGCTATCTGAGTATATTAATGGTCACACACTGAGACCGTGAGTCTAGGACTCTAGGAGATATCTAGAGGAACATTTTATCTTCATTATTACGGGTGTAGTTAACACCACTCCTCAGACTGATATTATCTTGACGTGTGTAGTTAATATTTCTTAAATAATTTTGATAATATTGTTTTGAATGTTTGTGCCATTAAGTGGAACCAGAGTGATACTGTGATTGATTCTTTTAATGCACCTGATTGTTCTTCATAATTCTGATTTCAGGTATAACCTTGTTCCCCAGAGAAGTGGTTAAGTAAGGTTAGGAAGTGTGCATCTGTTGGGGTGCTATAATTTTGTTGAGTGCCCTTAGGGCCTATTCATTGTAGAGTATTTAATTTCTTAAATTTTATTACCATTTCCTCAGTGACTGATATTATCTTGTTGAGTGCCCTTAAGGCCTATTCATTGTAGAGTATTTAATTTCTTAAATTTTATTACCATTTCCTCAGTGACTGATATTATCTTGCTGAAAGCCCTTAAGGCCTATTCATTGTAGAGTATTTAATTTCTTATCTTTTATTACCATTCCTCAGTGACTGATATTATTTTGTTGAAGACCCTTAAGGCCTATTCATTGTGGAGTATTTAATTTCTTATTTTTTAGTACCATTTCCTAAGTGACTGATATTATTTTGTGAAAGCCCTTAAGGCCTGTTCATGTGTGCAAGCAACATTTCTTAATACTTCAAATTTATTGTTGCCTGTGTTTCTAATAATTTCTATGTCATGTATAACTTTTATTCCCCAGAGTAGTGTTTAAAGTTTAAGTTAAGAGGTGCGCATATTGGTGTACCATTATTTGATTGTGTTTGTAGTGTTGGAGGGAATATAAGTGTCTAAATTTTACAGTGTGTCTCATTCATCCCAGTCACAGACGCTATCCTTCCACGGGTCACGGACAGTTAATTTTGTGTAGTAGATTTAAGTGTTCTTGTGCTGGTTCGGGATTTTTCTCAAAGGGGCGCTTCCACTGCCTTTACCATCTATTAAATTTTAATAAACCCCAAGTCAAGTGAGAAATTAAAGTCCAGCAAAAGCCGACCGGTTACAAATGGTAGCAGAGCGTAGTTTTTAATGTCGTGACTGATAGTACTGTGGTTGGGATAATGAACGCTATCATGTGTTGGTTAGTCATGGTAGGGATTGAACTCGCACTGATGCTCATCCTTGTGCCCGGACTGAGTTGGTTAGGCTTGACAGTAGAGATGTGTATGAGGAGGAAGAGAGACGGCCGCGGGACCTTGGTACAGCTGAGAGAGGAGTTCGGAGACCTAAAGAGGGATTATCAAGCACAGGTAAACAGGTTCAAGTGGGAGTCTCAGGCACACATTCAACGGTTCAGGGAGGAAACAAGGGGTGAATGTCAGGCACACGTCCAGCAGTCAAGGAAGTGTGAGGTCCAAGTGGGAAATATAGGGGTACGTAAGTAGTTCAGAGAGGTTGATCGAGCCCTCCAGCTGAGAGACAAGACGAAGCCGACCGATTACAGTTTAGGGTGCATGGTAATGAGAAAAGGCAGGTTGTAGGGGGTGAGTTGGAGGAGTTGTGAGTAGGGCAGAGGGGATTGGAGAGATGGTTAGGTTAGAGATGTGCGTTGAGTAGTGGTTGCTGTCATGAGCGGGATTGAGTTGCTGTCATGAGCGGGATTGAGTTGCTGTCATGAGCGGGATTGAGAGTACGGTTGTAATGTCCAGGGCCTCACTAAGATGGACTGGTACATTTTCAGAGGGTTGGTCTGCCGGAATGAGGTTCGGAGACGTGGACTGAGTATTTTTTTGACACTGGTTCCTCTTAGCTCAAGGGCCAGGCAAAAGGAGAGCATGTTTGTTTTGGACTGAGTATTGTTTTGACACTGGTTCCTCTTAGCTCAAGGGCCAGGCAAAAGGAGAGCATGTTTGTTTTGGACTGAGTATTGTTTTGACACTGGTTCCTCTTAGTTCAAGGGCCAGGCAAAAGGTCATCTGAGGGGAGGGAGCGCTGCCTGCTCGTAGCGAGAGACTGCGGAACTAGGCCTATATGATATTAAATGTGATTTACCGAATTAATAATGATGCGATTCATGAAGTTAAGGTACTATTATTGAATTTGAAATTATTATAGATCGTTTAGCAGTCTGAATAATGTTACGGGTGTCCCAAGGAGTTATTAGTTAGGCGGTAAATATATCACGTAGGCCCAAGCTAACGCCTTGGGGAGACGCGACGCTGGCTAGGCCCAGTCCCGGAGAGCATTCACACAGACAAGACGTTCCGCGCGTCCATCAGAAATAGTCACGTGGCCTAGTCACCTGTGCTGCGCTATTGCAGTATAACAAGTAAGTCTCATTCGATCTCAGACAGGGTTAGATAGGGCAGTGATAAAGTAAACTAGAGCTAACAGTGAGTTCATTTCAGGGTTTCCGTCAGAACCCACTTGACTGGAGTTGACTGGAGTTGACCGGAGTTGATTGGAGTTGACCGGAGTTGACTGCGAGAGATTGACTGCCGTTGATGATTGAGGGTGGCGATTGTCGCCATTGGACCGATCAGTGTAGGCCTGTCACTGTTTAGCGGGGTAGCAAAGGATCTCTTGAGTGAACGAGTGCTCCCGACAACTAAAACGACACGGGACCAGCATCGGCAGTGGGTGATCAGTTCTTACCACTCCGGTGCACAACACCACGTGTCCTCGGTCAGCTAGTGAAACCCTCTTGCTAACGGGAAGCTAAAGTTTCTCTCAACTGCACAAGGTCTGATTGGCTCACTCTCTTCCTGCCCATGGACGCACTGGGAGTACACTGAGGCTATCTGAGTATATTAATGGTCACACACTGAGACCGTGAGTCTAGGACTCTAGGAGATACCTAGAGGAACATTTTATCTTCATTATTACGGGTGTAGTTAACACCACTCCTCAGACTGATATTATCTTGACGTGTGTAGTTAATATTTCTTAAATAATTTTGATAATATTGTTTTGAATGTTTGTGCCATTAAGTGGAACCAGAGTGATACTGTGATTGATTCTTTTAATGCATCTGATTGTTCTTCATAATTCTGATCTCAGGTATAACCTTGTTCCCCAGAGTAGTGGTTAAGTTAGGTTAGGAAGTGTGCATCTGTTGGGGTGCTATAATTTTGTTGAGTGCCCTTAAGGCCTATTCATTGTAGAGTATTTAATTTCTTAAATTTTATTACCATTTCCTCAGTGACTGATATTATCTTGTTGAGTGCCCTTAAGGCCTATTCATTGTAGAGTATTTAATTTCTTAAATTTTATTACCATTTCCTCAGTGACTGATATTATTTTGTTGAAGCCCTTAAGGCCTATTCATTGTGGAGTATTTAATTTCTTATTTTTTAGTACCATTTCCTAAGTGACTGATATTATTTTGTGAAAGCCCTTAAGGCCTGTTCATGTGTGCGAGCAACATTTCTTAATACTTCAAATTTATTGTTGCCTGTGTTTCTAATAATTTCTATGTCATGTATAACTTTTATTCCCCAGAGTAGTGTTTAAAGTTTAAGTTAAGAGGTGCGCATATTGGTGTACCATTATTTGATTGTGTTTGTAGTGTTGGAGGGAATATAAGTGTCTAAATTTTACAGTGTGTCTCATTCATCCCAGTCACAGACGCTATCCTTCCACGGGTCACGGACAGTTCATTTTGTGTAGTAGATTTAAGTGTTCTTGTGCTGGTTCGGGATTTTTCTCAAAGGGGCGCTTCCACTGCCTTTACCATCTATTAAATTTTAATAAACCCCAAGTCAAGTGAGAAATTAAAGTCCAGCAAAAGCCGACCGGTTACATATATATATATATATATATTTATATATATATATATATATATGTAATATTCAGAAATTTCAGAGTAATTTCGAATGCCCCGCCATTGGCAACACTGAGCGTTCAAGGTCGTCTGAGGGAAGAGAGCGCTCCCTGCACATAGCGAGAGATTGTGGAACTAGGCCTATATGATATTAAATGTAATTTGCCGTTTTAATAATGATGCGATTCATGAAGTTAAGGGACTATTATTGAATTTGAAATTATTATAGATCGTTTATCAGTCTGAATAACGTTACGGGTGTCCCAAGGAGTTATTAGTTAGGCGGAACACCCCGCCGTGTTTCGAAAACAGATTTGGTAAAACGCTACTCTCTGATCACTTAAGAGGCACGAGCAATTCCCTTGGAGGTTCACGGCGCCATTAGCTCGATGAACAGGCCTTGTATGAGATATAACAAAGTCTAGGATTGCCTTTAGTGTCCTAGTGGTGTAAGAGGTAACGTTTCCCGGTCACACACATAAGATCGCGGGTTCAAGTCCTGGCGGGGTGAGGTTGTTGATAATATGTAGAAGTCCACATGCTTTATGGGCTAATGAAATATATATGGTACCTCGTGTTTCGAAGCCGGACTTGGTAAAACGTTACTCTCTGATCACTTAAAAGGCCCGGGCAATTCCCTTGGAGGTTCACGGCGTCATTAGCTCGATGAACAGGTCTTGTGTGAAATATAACAAAGTCTAGGATTGCTTTTAGTGTCCTAGTGGTGTAAGAGGTAACGTTCCCCGGTCAGACACATAAGATCGTGGGTTCGAGTCCTGGCGGGGTGAGGTTGTTGATAATATGTAGAAGTTCGCGTGCTTTATGGGCTAATGATATATATATATATATATATATATATATATATATATATATATATATATATATATATAATCAACACCTCAGCCCGCCAGGATTCGAACCCCACCCCATGACTGTGACCAGGGAACGCTAACCGCTGGACCACCAGGATACAAAAGCAGTCCTAGACTTGTATATATATATATATATATATATATATATATATATATATATATATATATTATATATATATATATATATATATATATATATATATATATATATATATATATATATATATATATATATATATATATATATATATATATATATATATATATATATATATACATATATATAAAACACACCATTGGGATAACCTATATACCCCTGGCAGGTATAGCTTGGGATGCCCTTAGTGGAGGGTGAGAAAAGGTCAACTAACTAAAAATTGGGTTAATTTTCTAATGCGAGTGCAGTATCGTCTTTCCCTCCTCCCCTCTGTGGACCTTTTGAAAAATTCCAATTCAATTTCAAACCTATCACTAGCAAGTCTACGGACTTGGCGCACCCTCATTCAACTACTACAATTGTTTATTCCTTGATAGAGGAGGCGGGATCCTAGTGCTGTCACTAGGTACCCTTGTACAATAACACCAAAAGCATCTGGCAAGTGTCACAAGTATATACAGTATAAATAAATATTATAAAGGGGCTTACTAAAGCCTAAGGAAGGAAGGATATTCCTTTAACACATAATTAATGTTATTTACATAATATCTGGCCAGTATGGGGAGGATCATCGTGGCTCCGTCAGGGGGTCGTGGAGTGGTGGTCCAGCAGGCGTTGCGGAAGCGTTGTGTGTTGGGACATCTTTGGAGGTAGTGGATAAGGGTGCGGCTGTCGGGTCCTCTGCATAATGCACAAGAGCGTTGCTCAGAGGATGCGGGGATACTTGCTTGAAAAACTTCTATATATTTTTACATGTGTATATAAAGTTCTTTCCTGAATTAAGTTTTATTTTTTTTCGATTTTTCAGTATACTCACTAACACACACACACACACACACACACACACACACACACACACACACACACACACACACACACACACACACACACACACACACACACATAATGAACTGGGTGATGGCAGGTTGCTCAGAAAAAAATGGATACACGTTCTGTTGTTGTTGTTGTTGCAGTACAAACACTCACGCAATCGCCAGGGCATTCTATTAGGGTTGTGTGTATACATTTTTCTGAGACCCTATATATACTAAGACATCACAACTCTGTTTATTTTATTTCTTTTTTATTTAGTAATATTCCTCTATTCATTATTCACTGATATTCCTTTTCTTTATTCATTAAGCTTCCTCTTTCATGTCTTTATGCATCAATCGTCCTCTTCCCCCTTATTCATTAATGCATATTGTTACGAGTTGGGGATTTAGAATATAGTTAAAAGTCTACCCAGATCCCAACAGGCAACAACAACAAAAAAAACAAAGACAATCGGACTATAAAAGGGTAGACAAAGGATGCGAGTTTTTGTTGTGTATAATAAAGTACCATAAATTCCTTAACAAAATATTCAGCTATCTATAGTTTACCCTTAACCATACTTAACCTAAACATTAACAGTATATACATATTTATATAACATAAACAATTTTGAAGCAAGTGGACGTGGGGGAGGGAATATAAGATTACAAATACTTAAGTGCGGAGCTGCGATGGCTGACGAGCAAGGCTGAGCATTGTAGAAGACGGTAGGTAGTCACTGTGCCGTAGGTTTCCAGGATAGGTGATCCTGTGGTCACTTCCCAGAGTGAAGTGCTCTCTCCTCGAATTCGAGCTGACAAAGAAGACTTGGAGGAAGTGACGCAACAACCAGGATATGGAGAAGGGAAACCCCGGAGTGGTAACTAAGACGAGTCATACTCGTGTCTCGTTCCTAGATGGCGTTGCTCGTGGTGCTGAGTAGGTAGATCAGGACAATTGGTGGCGGGGTTCATAACAATATCTATTTACTTACAGTACAATCCTTCCCTTCATATTACGTCAATTTTTTCATTATTCACCATTAGTCGGGAGGCATAACCTCACTATTTTAACCAATTGTGCATTTTGTGATAAAAATACCAAATTTGGCACACATGTTGAATTGTATATAGTGAACAGATCTGGATATGGTACCACTGCAGGTTTAGCTGCTGACGTTGTTGCAGCCATTATCTAAAATGGCCACCAACAATTACTGGTATTTTACTTAATTTCCCTGCTGAGTGTGACTGTGTATTGGCAGTGGAGTTTAATTCACTGCAAAAGAACCAAAACTACTGTTATGATGAACTACTTATCAGTTTGCGAAGGTAAGACTAAGGTCACAAGATGTCGCTGGCCATCAGTCAGCCTGGGGTTTAACTGGCCGGTCTTAGTCCCCTAGTATTGGTCCTGGTCGGGAGGTGGAAAATCTGGTGTGTTCCATAGTCAGTTACTGAATATAGGCTGTGGAGTCGACATCTGGTCTCCTGTTTCTTAAACCATGAGTATCGAGTGTTAGTGTCCTCTTATTGCTCCAGATCCCAGAGTTATTATATTTTATTTGGTGATGATTAGGATTTAGTGATTATATATTACAGTGTGATGGTTAGGATTTAACGTTCATTTATTATAACTTGAGTTTTCTGATTTCTTTTGTTGTACATATTTTGTATAAAATTCCGTCATCAGCTTTAATTACCTTTGTAAGTAAATACTAAGTTTGAAATTTTAAGGTAATTTTCCTTATTGGTAGTGTACCGTAACACTCCTAAGTGTAGTATTTTATAATATTCGTATAAAAATAATAGAGAGATTAGAATAATTAGTCTAATTAAACAGTATGTTCGAGTCCTCTGCCCCACGTCGCTGCTTCCACTTTTTGTGGAGAGTGTTCACACACTGGCCATGATCCAACACACTATAGATGTCATAAAGAATGCTGTTGGGCACCTGAACCATGGACGGACACCAGTAGTCACCCTCGATCAGCCCTTGTATGCCTTGACCAATCAAATTCAATGGACATGGCCGGAGCGTTATGATGTACAGTTAACTAAAAAGATGCTGGTGTTTTATCCCAGCAGTGGGTGGACCAGCATTTTAGCTTAAGGTTCTCGTAGGTAATATTCCTACGAATCTCAAAAAAAAATAAAAAATAAAAATAAAATAAAATAAATAAATAAAAAAATTGAAGCTATGCAGCGTATTCGAGTTAATGATGATATTTGGTAACTTGTTCCACTCGGCCACTGCTCTATTTCCAAACTAATGTTTACCTATTTCACGTCTAAATCGAAATTTGTCTAATTTAAAACCATTGTTACAAGTTCGCTCCTAGTTGGATAGTTTGAGTACCTTTGTTATGTCCCCTTTGCTTAGCCCTGACTTCCATTTATTCACCTCTATCATATCGCCCCGCAGTCTACGTCTCTCGAGTGAGTGCAAATTAAGATGCTGTAACCTGTCTCTGAACTCAAGGTTCCTAATGCCCGGGATTAGTCTTGTCATTCCCCTCTGAATTCTTTCGAAGGATTCTATATCGATTCTATAATACGGTGACCAGAATTGAACTGCGTAATCCAAGTGAGGTCTCACAAGCATAAGATATAGTCGTAAGATGACCTCGCTAGTCTTATAACTACTAACACTCCTTTGTATGAACCCAAGTACTTTATTAGCATTGTTTCGAGCAAATACACATTGTTTAATTGGCTGAAGATTCCTACTTATCATTACTCCGAAATCTTTTCACATTTGGATTTGTCAATAGCATCGTTGTTCATCTGGTATCTTTTTTCCCTGTTTACATCTCCTATACTGAGTACTTTACATTTGCCCACATTGAATTTTAGCTGCCTTTTTTAGTCCATTCGAAATTGTTTTTTTAGATCTTCCTGTAGTTTTGTGGAGTACTCGTCAGATTTAATTACATGCCCTATTTTAGTGTCATCAGCAAATTTACTTATGTTGCTGTCTACGCCGATATCTATGTCGTTTATGTATATAATAAATAGCACTGGTCCAAGTACTGAGCCTTGGGGAACTCCACTAGTGACGTTGCTCCAATCGGATTTAGTGCCGTTAATGCTCACTCGCTGTTTCCTGTCCTGTAACCACGCCCTATTCCATTTTAGAATATCTCTTTTAATGCTATGAGCCTCTACTTTTCTTATTAGTCTTTCGTGGGGACTCTGTCGAAGGCTTTGCTAAAATCGAGATATACCACATCATAATTGTGCCCCTCGTCCACTGATTGGAAAACAGATGAAAAGAATGCTAATAGATTAGTTAGAAATGAACGGCAGTTTGTGAAGCCATGTTGGGAATCATTGATCAACTTGTGCTTCTCTAGGTGATTGCGAATAGAGTTTGAAATGATTGCTTCCAGTAATTTGCCTACAATTGATGTTAGACTGATTGGACAGTAGCTAGATGATAGTGACCTATCTCCCTTTTTGAAAATCGGTATTACATTCGCTATCCTCCAGGATTCTGGTACTACACCCGTTTTTAAGGACATGCTAAAAAACTTTGCTAAGGGCATACTAAGCTCTTCCTTACATTCCTTTAATACTCTAGCAAATATCTCATCGGGACCTGGTGACTTATTAGGCTTGTCAATGGCGATTGTGTCAAACGGACGTTCTGGTGTAGGATATTGTAGAATTGGAGCCGGTGACAAAGTAGTACCCTTATACTGAGCACATGGCAGACACTTAACAATGTGCTGCTTAATTGCTTTTCTCATTGTAATCCAGAAATACTTCTTTTTGACCTCTGCCAGAAATTTGTCACGTCCCGAATGACCTGCTTGGGGAGTAATATGATGCAATGTTCTTCCCTTACGAGAGAAGTTTGCTTCCCTGTGGGCATGCTGAGGAATGTCCGACACATCTGAAGAAGATGATCTCCTTGGCATAACGAGCAGTGCTCATCGTCCCATTCTCTGGTTGCCTTTAGTCCTGATGTCACCTGACCCACAAGTGTCTTCCTCGACGATGATTGGCAGGAGGATGAGTCTGCATATATTCAGCTTGGCTCCTCCGGTCCTTGTCCCTTTGGGGCCTCCTCAGCTTTGTCGACCAAATCCATAGTGAATTCCAACATCCACTCGATCCCAGGAGGCTTCCCTTGCTTCCTTTTGTATTTATGCACATTATTCAAATAGTCGTCACTTATGGTCCTTCATCAACGTTAGTGGTTTCGGTGAGCGAGCTTGATGCTCAGAAGTGCTCAGAAGTACTTCCGCGCTCCCCCTGGTGAAATGTTCCCGGCTCCGCGGTTAAGGTGAGCGTCGGGAGTCACTCTTGAAGTATATAGCGTTTCTTTGTCAGTTTCTGTTTCAGGAAGGTCGTGTCTCTGGTAGTGATAACACCTATCCGCGATCGTCTGTTGTTGTTAGAATGTCGGACTATAGTCCGACACGGGCCTTTTCCTGTAGGCGGCCCGTTTGGTGGTTCCGGGTGGAGCTCTTGGAGCAGCCAGGCCGGATTTGGGATTGGGGATGGAGGTTATCTTACCTGCAGGTATGAAAGGATACTGCAGGTTTGCAAGTGTAAGCGGACCCCCGATCAGTGAACGCTTACCACCAACCCCCACTCTTGGACGTGGTCAGTTTCGGAGTGGCGCGCCCCCTGAACTGGGGTCCGCACTTGCTGGGAAGTATACTTCCTAAGCTATTTGGGTGATGGGTATCATGTGATGACCCGGAGAAGGTGGTGAATGTGGTTTGTTTGGGCCTTTGAGATTGTGCTAACTCTGTTTGTAGCGTGGAACAGTCATTAAAAGTTTCCATCGGAGGGTCTGACCATGGGCGTAGAAGGCGTTTTGGTCCACCTAGCCGTCAGTGAAGTATGATGCTACCTCGGCCGGTGTCTCAGTGGCTATGGGTTCCTGAGTTATTCTTTTGAGGTCCTCCTTCTGGAGGTTGGCTTTGCTATCACTTTGTAGTCAATTCATAACTTCAGTGGCGTTCTGCATCATCGCTGCCCCGTCTCAATTTTGACTCATTCCCTTCCATGTCCATGTGGTGTTTTCGCTGTATATCTTATAAATGGTTTTCCTTCTGGGTTCCTGTTGGTGTCAATGCTTCCGGAAAGTGGGAATGACGGGTGGAAACATATTCCCTCTCCCCCTGATGGGATGTTCCCGATTCTGAAGAGCTGAGTGTTGGGAACCCTCCTTGGGTGGGTGTCGAGGTGTAGCAGCTAGACACTCCTGATTCCGGCGGTTGACAACGTGTGTCTCGTGCATACCTCGTTGCGGCTGTCATCCCTTCACTCGTTTCCAGAAAGGGCTTTCCTCCTGGTAACAACAGCATCTCACCAAAGTCCTCCGTATCGCCTAGAGACTGAAGTTGCTCCATATGATCTTTCATATTCTGCATCGTTGCCTGTCAATTGGGTGAGCGTCTGCCGATAACCCCCGATTACCCAATTTAACCGGCCTGTTGTTTCATCCTTCTCTTGGGTGAAAGAGTTTCTCTACTTCGCCCTGGCTGTATGAGTGTCCGGTTAGCAGCTTCCTTCAGGGCCTCCAGGTCTTCTACGCTGGCTAGGCTTATCCCCTCTACCTTGTTTCCTTCCATGACTGGTGAAGCGATGCCATGCAACTGAAGTTATACAAGCGATGTCATACAATCTGAAGTCATGTAAGTGATGTCATACAACTGAAGTAATATAAGCAATGTCATACAATCACGACCACAGTGGTGTCACACGAGCGACGTCCCTCAAACGCCTGATGTTCACTACGCACGAGTGATGTCACACAAACACAACCACAGTGATGTCATACACGAGCGAAGATGTCACATTAACACGCCCACAGTGATGTTACACACGAGCGACGTCCCTCAAACGCGTGACGTGTAATACGCACGAGTGATGTCACTCAAACACGACCACAGAGACGCCACAATCAATGTAGGGACTCCTTACACAAACTGATGTCACAAACACTACTGCAGCGCCCTTGCTTGAATACTGAAATAGATATATTCCATTGAATGTATTCTATTTCGTATTCTCAACCTGTAATAGGGCTATCACTACTCACACAACGTTACTTAATTGTCTGTACACTTTGAACACTGTCTTTCCCGCGTGTTCGTACGAATATTACTGACCCAGAGTCCACTCTGTCAAGAATGAACGATAACACTCCCGCGCGCCCGTACGAACAATTTTGCACCGAGACCAGTCCTTTCTGAAATGGCTGACACTGGACCACGTTTCTACACACGTGTTATACACATATTCAACTCACACCACTGGGTTTAACTATTGTTATACAGAACATATATACATATATACACACATACACATATATACACTTATATACATATATACATATATACATACATACACATATAACTTGAATGTTGTACACACACAACACAAACTCCATACTCCATCTGTGAGGGAGTCACTACACTACGTGTCTTCTGTTCAATACCTCCAGCGCACATGATCAACGTGACCTCCATTGTAAACATTAATGTGTATGTTCACTGTATGTTCCTTTACCTTTCTCTAATGAAGGCTTTTGTTAAACCACCAATGTCAATGTATGTAATAAGTCATTTATGTCCAATATATATTTTCAGCCTTCGGGCTGCAGAACTTTTTCAGAACTTTTCAGCCGTTAATAATAATTATTATTATTATTATTATTATATATATATAGGGATCACACTTTAGTCGATGATTCACAAATTCACACAAAGACGTCTCATTTCTCCTGCTGCGTTGTTGCGGGGGTGAGTCGGTCTCCCTGAGGTCCGACTGTCGAGTCACTTGGTAGTTTAGACTGTTGCCGCCTATTGAGCGACTGTGGGTTAATGAGACCCTTACACGTAGGACTAGATTGTTCTTTATTCGGTTAAAACCTGCAGAGTACAAATTAGATATGTTACATATGAGATAATTAATTCAATCGTATGTTTCATCACTATTAGCGACTACATATAGTATATTTGAGTAGAGTAGGGTGTTAAACCATATATAACTTACGTGTTTCGGGTCTAATGTAGGACTTATTAACTCCGTGACTTGATAGGTCACTGGATGGATAGAGACTGTCTTCTGAACCCCACAGGGAGCAAGTCAGCCCGAGAGGAGGGCCATCTGTTTCACATTTAACACTCCAGCAAAGTTTGTCGTCAACACCCTGTCTCTCTGTCTCTCTCTGTATCCCTCTCTTTCTCTCCCTCTTCTAGTTTATCATATTATGGAGGTAACATATCCTACTGTGGCGGTAACAAGGAATCTGGTTACTAAATGAATTATGGTAAGTGTTACAACACGTCCTAACCTAACCTGACCTGACCTGACCTGACCTGACCTGACCTGACATAACCTAACCTAACCTAACTAAAAATAAAAGTGATTTGCTCCAAAGATAAATGTCAGAATCATTTAAATAACTTGTGATGTCTAAATGGTGTACTGTAAGGCCTAAGAGTTGCATCACCTTGAAGCATGCAAGTATGTATCAACACTGTAAGAACCAATGGGGCTGTCAGTGGGGGTATGTCACTAAAGGCGATAATGAACCAACCACAAGGCAGCATGCCTGGAGTCACTTCTGGCGACAATGAACATGAAAACTTGTTTGTCAAGCTAATGTTCCTTACTTATGATAATGTGAATGCCCCAGTCCTACATAGTCCTTCTCCTCATTCAGATAAACTATATTGAGTACAAATTTTGCCCATGTTTTTGGTAATCCCTGTGCGCGACCTTGGAGCTATTTTATTTTTCTGATGGTTTGCGATTGCCTCCAGCTTGATTTTGACCTTCATTTCTATCGGAAATCACTGGATTTTGAGTTACTTACCCTCCTTTACCGGTGTATGTTATTTGGCTAACCCCTTCTTCTCATGAAACTGTTTTGACCATTCAGGCCGGTGGCAAGTCGAGCATTTTTACTTTACCGGTGTGAAGGTTTCGAACGTCGTGATATTCGCGTACCGTCCGGCTGATAGTGTGCAGCGACATCGTTTGCCAGATGGTTTTGGCTGTTATAATCATGGTCTGTCGGTTGTTTATATTGATCGCGATCGTGGTTATTCGTCCTGGTCGTGGTTGTTACAGTCATAGTCGTGGTCATCATCATGATCGTGGTTGTTATAATCATGGTCATTAGTTTATTTATAACCATGCTCACGTGAATTATTATAATCTATTGGTCTGCGGTTCTTTCAATCCATATTCGTGGTTGTTATAATCATAGTGCTTTTTATGATCATAAAGATCTCATTAGTTGTTATAATCGTAGTCATTGGTTTATTTATAATCATGGTCGTGAGTGTTTATAATCGCTTTGTGGTCGTGGTTGTTATTAAGTAGATCAATGTTGTTATAAATCATGGTCGTGGTTGTTATAATCATAGTCGTGGTTGTTACAATCTGTGGTCGTAGTTGTTACTCCATCGTCGTGGTTGTACATAATCTTGGTCAGGGTTATTCTAATCTCTTGGTCGTGGATTTCTTATAATCATAGTCATAATTGTTATCATCATGGTCATTGGTTGCGATCATAGTCGTGGAATTATTTATAATCATTATCGGTTATTTGCGTCATGATCGTGAGTGTTATAAGTCATGGTCGTGGTTGGCCTGTGTCCATATTCGCGTTATTTTCAGCGTCATGGCCATGAAGATGACCTGTCATGGTCGTGAGTGTTATAATCATGGTCGTGGTTATTTATAATTCGCAATGCATTGGTTGTTATAATCTTAGTCATTTTATGATCATAGTCGTGGTTATTACAATCATCGTCAGTTGTTATAATAATCTTAGTCGTGAGTGTTATAATCGTGGTCGTGGTTGTTATAATCATGAATGTGATTTGATTTTAATCATGGTCCGTGAATGTTATAATCATAGTGGAAGTAGTTTGTTGCGATGGTCGCTTGATGTTACCATAAAAAATCATAATTATTTATAATCCATAGTCGTGGTTATTATATAATTAGCGGGTCACGTGGTTGTTATAATCATAGTCGTGGTTGTTGCATGATGGTCATGAGGTGTTATGATACATAATCCGACAGTTCATTGCCGTCGCAGTCATTGGTTGTTTATAATCATGGTGGTGTGGTTATTTGAAACATGGTCATGGTTATTTATAATCATGGTCGTGGTTGTTATAATCTCATGGTCGTGGTTGTTGCATGATGGTCGTGGAGTGTTATATAGTATGGTCATGGTAGTTTGTTCATCAGTCATGGTCTGTGGTTGTTTATAAATATATGGTTGTGGTTGATATAAACATGGTCGTGGTTGTTATATTCATGAGTCCTGGTTGATGTACTTCCCGTCATAGTCGTGATTGTTGTCATTATAGTCGTGAATTCGTATAATCATGGTCGGCATTGGATGTTATATTCGTAATTGATGCTTGTTATAGTGATAGT
>NW_024744411.1:0-6227 GCF_018991925.1 Homarus americanus
CGACAACTTACTCCAACTAATAACTAACCAAACATAAGCTAACATAATTACAGACAGACAGACAGACACACACACACACAGACACACACACAAACACACACACACACATAAACCATAAATATGTTATATGGAACATAAATATAACTTCCAAAGTCACTCTCATATACTTCCTAACCGCGGCCTGACGAAATAGTACACCTGTAACGTTCTGTCAGGGCTCAGGTCGAGGCTCCTCCTTACTGATCATCTATACGTGTGTGTGTGAGTGTGAGATGTTTCCTAGTATGTAATAAAAAAGGCGGGGATCCGCTTTTGAATTTTGCCACATACAGCGGCTAGTTTATTGTGCACCCATATTCATCCAGTGAACGGTAGCGTAGGCAGATTATAGTTAAACAGTAGAAGTCAGAATATTATGGAACTGAATGTTAAAACAATGTATTTCCAAAAAATTATTTGTTTAGTTCTGTACAGTACATCGCCCTCTCCCTCAACCTGCCATTATTCAATAAATTATTTGTTCCCTCGTTCTAACAAGAGATACACGATAACATATCCTATTTGAAGATAAAAATACACTGTCCAGGAAGAGTCATAACAAACTTGGGGGTTATGTGAGAGAGAGAGAGAGAGAGAGAGAGAGAGAGACAATACCTTCTACAGTACAGTTATATAGTATGACCACCATGACTCACGGAGATCTGTACCTCTTGGCTCCTGACCTCTGTTGACCTTGTGTATACTCACCCAGTTGACCTTTCCTGCCCTATCTCGCCCATTCCTCCTTCAGTCAAGGGCTGGGGGGCCGAGGTTAGGTTAGGTTCAAATGAGTGATAGCTCAGATCCCATGGTTAGTTTATCTCTCTCTCTCTCTCTCTCTCTCTCTCTCTCTCTAACACATATATATCCCTATTCTGTAAAATCGTGTGGTTATTTATATTTACTCACTGTTGATATTCTGGGAGAGAGAAAGAGAGAGAGAGAGAGAGATGTAGATTGAGAGAAAGATATTATTGAGAGAGTAGACGAGGGAAATAGACTGGAGAGAGAGAGAGAGAGAGAGAGAGATGTGAATTAGTGTTTACTCCCACTCATAAGTATAGTATTAGTCAACTTATATTATACAGGGTCTCCAGTCCACATTAAAATGAAAACAACTTTGTAAAACCTTATAAACTTTGATTGAATGATAACAGATTAATATCCACACACACACATTATAGTCAGTCTCTTCGAGTTTCATTTGGTGTATGGGTATATATCGTTTGGGTATAAGGTATAGGGCATCATTCGGGAGAGGTCAGGTCAGGTCAAAGTAAAGGTAAGGTCAGGGTAGGTGATCTCAGTGGCCAGGAAACGTGAATTTTTAAGTTGGGATGAATATTTTTTTTTTGGGGGGGGGAGGAGGGCGGGGGGAAGCGAGTATGATTTTATATGATGGTGATGAAGGAAGGAATAGAAGGAGAGATGGAGAGGAATTATGAAGGAGGGAAGGTTGAAGGAAAGATGAGAATAGGAAAAGGAAGGGAGGAAGGAGACAGGGAAAATTGAAAAACTGATAAAGATGATGGAAGGGTGAAAATAAAGAGGATGGCGAGGAAAGAAAGAAGGATAGAGGGAAGGAAAGAAATCACGAAAATTTTAAATGAAGAAATGAAGACGAAAATCAACAAAAAAATTAAATAAAAGAAGAAATAATCATGAGAGAAGAAAGAAGAGAAATTGATGGATTGACAAACACGACAGCCACACGGACACGACGACAAGAGATTATGTTAATTTGAGAAAAACTTGGTGGTTGTGATGTGTCTGTCTGTCTGTCTATCGCTTCCTGTTGGTGTAGGATGATAATAAGCTGCTTAGATCTCTCTCTCTCTCTCATATCTACTTCAATAGACGTGTGTGTGTGTGTGTGTGTGTGTGTGTATGTGTGTGTGTGTGTGTGTGTGTGTGTGTACGTTGGCAACACAAGGTGTAATTGTCAGCTTGCTCGCCTCGCAAGCGAATGAACCCGGGTTCCATTTCCGGGCAGGGTGAGACCATGAGCAAGTTCCTTTGCGTCATTTACCTCTATCTACCCAACAGTAATTGGGGACCTGGATGTTAATCGATTCGCGCGTTGTGTTACGGGGTAATGGTTAGCCAGTGCAGTTGGCCACGGACTATTCCTTGACACTGGGTCACTCAGCTCATTAACTCAGGGTGTGGTTGTTGTGTTGGCGACAGCTTCAACACCTTAAACAAATTCACGCCTAGGTGGCCCTTGGGCCTGGCCATTCTCATTACAGGAGGGGCAACCATTATAATAATAAATAAAAAAAAAAACGATCATCAACTTCAGGTACACCAATCATCCTTGTAAAAAAATCCTGATTGAATAATTTCCTCAGTAACATACAAGTGAACCAAACTTGGGTACTACACAACTACAGTATCACTCAATGACTTATTTTACACTATATCTACTACCACTTAACGTTTCTATATCAGTTCAACAACCATCACTCACCTTGTTCCATTTTATTTAAAGTTCGTTAATCAATAAGAGGAATTATTATCACAACACAAGCATTCATTAATCAGTCTCCATTGTGAATCATTTTGCTGGGGTGTGTGGGAGGATTACGCTGGATAATAACTTTAGTGTTTTGTATATCCAGAAGAATCTTAACTCCAGCTTACTCCAACTAATAACTAACCTAATATAACACAACCTAACCTAATCTAATCTAACCTAACCTGAAAAATCTCCACTACAACTTACTCCAACTAATAACTAACCAAACATAAGCTAACATAATTACAGACAGACACACACACACACACACACACACACACACACACACACACACACACAACCACACATAAACCATAAATATGTTATATGGAACATAAATATAACTTCCAAAATCACTCTCATATACTTCCTAACCGCGGCCTGACGAAATAGTACACCTGTAACGTTCTGTCAGAGCTCAGGTCGAGGCTCCTCCTTACTGATCATCTATACGTGTGCGTGTGTGTGTGTGAGATGTTTCCTAGTATGTAATAAAAAAGGCGGGGATCCGCTTTTGAATTTTGCCACATACAGCGGCTAGTTTATTGTGCACCCATATTCATCCCGTGAACGGTAGCGTAGGCAGATTAAAGTTAAACAGTAGAAGTCAGAATATTATGGCACTGAATGTTAAAAACAATGTATTTCCAAAAAATTATTTGTTTAGTTCTGTACAGTACATCGCCCTCTCCCTCAACCTGCCATTATTCAATAAATTATTTGTTCCCTCGTTCTAACAAGAGATACACGATAACATATCCTATTTGAAGATAAAAATACACTGTCCAGGAAGAGTCATAACAAACTTGGGGGTTATCTGAGAGAGAGAGAGAGAGAGAGAGAGAGAGAGAGAGAGAGAGAGAGAGAGAGAATACCTTCTACAGTACAGTTATATAGTATGACCACCATGACCCACAGAGATCTGTACCTCTTGGCTCCTGACCTCTGTTGGCCTGGTGTATACTCACCCAATTGACCTTTCCTGCCCTATCTCGCCCATTCCTCCTACAGTCAAGGGCTGGGGGGAACGGAGGGGAATGGTTCTGTAAGCATAGTTGAGGTTAGGTTAGGTTAGGTTCAAATGAGTGATAGATCAGGTCCCATGGTTAGTTTATCTCTCTCTCTCTCTCTCTCTCTCTCTCTCTAACACATATATATCCCTATTCTGTAAAATCGTGTGGTTATTTATATTTACTCACTGTTGATATTCTGGGAGAGAGAAAGAGAGAGAGAGAGAGAGATGTAGATTGAGAGAATGATATTATTGAGAGAGTAGACGAGGGAAATAGACTGGAGAGAGAGAGAGAGAGAGAGAGAGAGAGAGAGAGAGAGAGAGAGAGATGTGAATTAGTGTTTACTCCCACTCATAAGTATAGTATTAGTCAACTTATATTATACAGGGTCTCCAGTCCACATTAAAATGAAAACAACTTTGTAAAACCTTATAAACTTTTGATTGAATGATAACAGATTAATATCCACACACACACATTATAGTCAGTCTCTTCGAGTATCATTTGGTGTGTGGGTATATATCGTTTGGGTATAAGGTATAAGGCATCATTCGGGAGAGGTCAGGTCAGGTCAAAGTAAAGGTAAGGTCAGGGTAGGTGATCTCAGTGGCCAGGAAACGTGAATTTTTAGGTTGGGATGAATATTTTTTTTTTGGCGGGGGAGGAGGGAGGGGAGGGGGGGAGGGGAGGGGGGGAAGCGAGTATGATTTTATATGATGGTGATGAAGAAAGGAATAGAGGGAGAGATGGAGAGGAATTATGAAGGAGGGAAGGTTGAAGGAAAGATGTGAATAGGAAAAGGAAGGGAGGAAGGAGACAGGGAAAATTGAAAACTGATAAAGATGATGGAAGGGTGAAAATAAAGAGGATGGCGAGGAAAGAAAGAAGGATAGAGGGAAGGAAAGAAAGAAGGATAGAGGGAAGGAAAGAAATCACGAAAATTTTGAATGAAGAAATGAAGACGAAAATCAACAAAAAAATTAAATAAAAGAAGAAATAATCATGAGAGAAGAAAGAAGAGAAATTGCTGGATTGACAAACACGACAGCCACACGGACACGACGACAGGAGATTATGTTAATTTGAGAAAAACTTGGTGGTTGTGATGTGTCTGTCTGTCTGTCTGTCTGTCGCTTCCTGTTGGTGTAGGATGATAATAAGCTGCTTAGATCTCTCTCTCTCTCTCTCTCTCTCTCTCTCTCATATCTACTTCAGGAGACGTGTGTGTGTGTGTGTGTGTGTGTGGGTGTGTGTGTGTGTGTGTGTACGTTGGCGACACACGGTGTAATTGTCAGCTTGCTCGCCTCGCAAGCGAATGAACCCGGGTTCCATTTCCGGGCAGGGTGAGACAATGAGCAAGTTCCTTTGCGTCATTTACCTCTATCTACCCAACAGTAATTAGGGACCTGGATGTTAATCGATTCGCGCGTTGTGTTACGGGGTAATGGTTAGCCAGTGCAGTTGGCCACGGACTATTCCTTGACACTGGGTCACTCAGCTCATTAACTCAGGGTGTGGTTGTTGTGTTGGCGACAGCTTCAACACCTTAAACAAATTCACGACTAGGTGGCCCTTGGGCCTGGCCATTCTCATTACAGGAGGGGCAACCATTATAATAGAAAAAAAAAAAAACCGATCATCAACTTCAGGTACACCAATCATCCTTGTAAAAAAAACCCTGATTGAATAATTTCCTCAGTAACATACAAGTGAACCAAACTTGGGTACTACACAACTACAGTATCATTCAATGACTTATTTTACACTATATCTACTACTACTTAACGTTTCTATATCAGTTCAACAACCATCACTCAACCTTGTTCCATTTTATTTAAAGTTCGTTAATCAATAAGAGGAATTATTATCACAACATAAGCATTCATTAATCAGTCTCCATTGTGAATCATTTTGCTGGGGTGTGTGGGAGGATTACGCTGGATAATAACTTTAGTGTTTTGTATATCCAGAAGAATCTTAACTCCAGCTTACTCCAACTAATAACTAACCTAATCTAACACAACCTAACCTAATCTAATCTAACCTAACCTGAAAAATCTCCACGACAACTTACTCCAACTAATAACTAACCAAACATAAGCTAAGATAATTACAGACAGACAGACAGACAGACACACACACACACACGCACACACACACACACACACACATAAACCATAAATATGTTATATGGAACATAAATATAACTTCCAAAATCACTCTCATATACTTCCTAACCGCGGCCTGACGAAATAGTACACCTGTAACATTCTGTCAGGGCTCAGGTCGAGGCTCTTCCTTACTGATCATCTATACGAGTGTGTGAGTGTGAGATGTTTCCTAGTATGTAATAAAAAAGGCGGGGATCCGCTTTTGAATTTTGCCACATACAGCGGCTAGTTTATTGTGCACCCATATTCATCCCGTGAACGGTAGCGTAGGCAGATTATAGTTAAACAGTAGAAGTCAGAATATTATGGCACTGAATGTTAAAAACAATGTATTTCCAAAACATTATTTGTTTAGTTCTGTACAGTACATCGCCCTCTCCCTCAACCTGCCATTATTCAATAAATTATTTGTTCCCTCGTTCTAACAAGAGATACACGATAACATATCCTATTTGAAGATAAAAATACACTGTCCAGGAAGAGTCA
>NW_024744412.1:0-17203 GCF_018991925.1 Homarus americanus
AAGCGACCACGTGGTCTCCACTTTAAAACGAGCAATCAAACTGTGACAACATACCGTATATACTCATCTATAACCCCCCCTCATTTATCTGTCGACCCTGATTTTTTGACCAAGAAATCGTTAATTTATGATATTCCTCGTTTATAGTTCGACCCACGTTTTTGAGGGTAAGCGAACAACAAAACCTTCAGTAAAAACGCTCTACGTCCTATAAACTGAAACACGAGTGCCGAAGGCAAATTGTTTACCATTTATTATTACGACACTTTACACTGAAACGCGTGTAGTTTCAAAAAAAATATTGTAGATTTCCATTCAAGTATTTATTCAAGTCAATTAGGAGGGAATATTATTGTAATACAACAGTTGTTTAACTAAACCATTCGAAAAGCGATTACGGTAACATCTTTTGAACGAAAGAAAGCGAAAGTCATTGTTTTCGTCACAATTTTATCCCACTTTCCACTTTAATACGTACGTAATTTCAGCAAAAATATTACATTTTCGTGAATGTATTATATCAAGCACAGTATGAATAGAATATCATTGAAATATAACAGAATTTTAACTGAAAACTATTAAAAAAACGAATAACATCTCAAGAACATCGGAAGCTTAGGTAAAGTCTTTTGTTTCCGTCATGTATTTTATCCTATTTTACATTGAAATACATCACGTTTCAGCAAAACTACTATTTATTTCCGAGAATATATTCATTCGGGCGCAGTTTAGGTAAAATATACGTGTGATGTAATAGTTTTTTAACTGAAAATGATACGAAAAACACGTACCCTCTAGCCCTGTTCAAGGAGAGACTGGGAGAAGCAGTTTGGTGCTGCAAACGATGACAAAGAAAATGATTTTGATGGCTTTTAATGAAAATATTCAGAAATACGGTATCGTAGTATTTATTCAAGTCAATTAGGATAGAATATTATTGTAATACAGTTCAACAGTTTTTTAACTAAACCATTCGAAAAGCGATTACGGTAACATCTTTTGAACGAAAGAAAGCGAAAGTCATTGTTTTCGTCACGATTTTATCCCACTTTCCACTGTAATACGTACGTCATTTTAGCAAAAATATTACATTTCCGTGAATGCATTATATCAAGCACAGTATGAATAGAATACCATTGTAATATAACAGTATTTTGAGTTCTACTCTTTCCATTTACAGATTACTGTACAAGCCCATAATAATGGCTCCTAAAGTAGATAAACTTCGTTGTGTGAAGAGAAAGAAGAACACGTTAAATTGAGTGACAAACTTGAAATAATTAAGAAACTAGTACAGTACGTGGTGTGAGCAATACTGTTCTAATGGAAACATACTACATTGGAAAGTCTACAATTTATGATATAAAAAAGGCAAAGAATAAAATTCTAGAATTAATAGGCCATTAAAAACTGCCTGCTTTAATAATAATAATAATAATAATAATTAACGGTTTATTGAAAAAGTTCTGCAGCCCGAAGGCTGAAAATATACATTGGACATAAATGACTTATTACATACATTGGTGGTTTAACAAAAGCCTTCATTAGAGAAAGGTGAAGGAACATACAGTGAACAAACAGATTAATGTAGGTGTTGAACAGCAAACACGTAGTGTAGTAACTCCCTCCCAGATGGTGTTAGGAGGAACTCACGTGGTGTAGTAGTTCCCTCAGATGTTGTCATGAGGGAACCTGGCGTGGTGTAGTAATTCCCTCATAGATGGTGTTACGAGGGGCCTCACGTGGTGTAGTAATTCCCTCACAGATGGTGTTATGAGGGGCCTCACGTGGTGTAGTAATTCCCTCACAGATGGTGTTATGCGGGGCCTCACGTGGTGTAGTAATTCCCTCACAGATGGTGTTATGAGGGGCCTCACGTGGTGTAGTAATTCCCTCACAGATGGTGTTATGAGGGGCCTCACGTGGTGTAGTAATTCCTCACAGATGGTGTTATGAGGGGCCTCAGTAATTCCCTCACAGATGGTGTTATGAGGGGCCTCACGTGGTGTAGTAATTCCCTCACAGATGGTGTTATGAGGGGCCTCACGTGGTGTAGTAATTCCCTCACAGATGGTGTTATGAGGGGCCTCACGTGGTGTAGTAGTTCCCTCACAGACGGTGTTCTATGAGTGAGGTGTGGTCCCAGGCCTTCCTATCGTAGACGGATTAACACATCGCTGGTTGATGGGTCGGGCCGTTATCACTGGGTACCTGGGACCTCACTGTGTGAAGGTCAACTTGGGTACCACTGTTACTGTTGAGTTGTTCTCACTGACTTAAGCACTGTTCACCACTGTTCACCTCTGTTTAACACTGGTTCCATTCCTTTCCTAAATGAAATAGTAACTTCTGGCGTGAACTTGTTGATATTCCGGTGGGGAGGAGGGTTCAGGGGAGGAGGGATTTGGTATGGGCCAACAACAGTTGACCTGGCTGCTCCGAGAGGAGCGCCAGATACGTCTTGACCCTTCGGTGGTCAAGGATAAATGAAACATGCTATATTTGCCAATGAATAAACTATCAAAATGTACCTGTTCATCTCTTCTTTATTCCTCCTTAAATTTGAATTTTAAAAGTACTGCCTGAGAATCCGGAAAATCCGAAAATCCGGACCAACCCAATCCCCAAGCAGTCCGGATTTTTGGACTTCTGTAAATGGAACAATAGAAGTAGCTAACGATAATGGTAAAGAAAAAGAGAGATCGCGTGTAAGTGCGCATGCGCACACATGAAAACATATCGTCATTACTTTACATAAGAATATGAAAGCAACACTTATTTACTGTTCATATATATTTTAATTAATGTTTCTGAATTTGTTTTTATTGAATTAATGTATGTGTGTGCAAAATTAACAATACAATTTATTAATAATACGTGGAATATTAGAGGAGACGAGGCGCTGCCGGCATTGTTTATGTTAAAGTTTAAAACCAGTGACTGATTGGTTCTACATATAAAACTGAAGAAAATAAGACCCTGATTTTAGCTGTAGTAAAATTAATGTAAAAAAATTAATATGGTTGTTTGAAGTACCTGTAATGTTATTTAATGTTAATAAATGGAACAATATAAGTAGCTAACCATTAATGGTAAAAAAAAAGTGAGACTGCGCGTATGTAAGTGTGCACATGTGAAAACATATCGTCATTACTCTACATAAGAATATGAAAGCAACACTTATTTACTGCTCATATATATTGAAGGGTTAAATGTTGTACTCTGTATAGACAAGCAGAGAGAGAGAGAGCAGCCGAACTGCCGGATGTAAACAAACCTTAATTTCCCGCGGCTTTGTTGTTTTTTTTTTTAAGGGGATTAGCCCACCCGGGCATAGGTCACTGACCCACATTGGGGCCTGAGGGGCAAAAATTTAATACTCCTGTAATAATAATTCAGAGAATTAAAAAAAAAAAAAAAAAAAAAAAAAAAAAAAAAAAAAAAAAAAAAAAGCCTACCTATTGGACAAACTAAAATCGTTCTGGACCACAGGAGTTTCCGGACCACAGAATGCCGGACTAGAGAGGTACAACCTGTATCAGGTGCGAGTGTATGACGAGGCACACGAACGTGCCCTGATTCAAGAGTGGTGGAAACGAACGCAATTCAAATTACCTGAATAAGCAAGATGTCGGAGATTGGGTATATTGATGACATGGAAGGAGAGTCGGACCTAGATAGAAGCAAACATTTTGACCTAATGACAATGGATCCGCCCGCCGAGGTACAATCAGAGAGTGGTGAAACAGGAAATGAGCTTGCAATACCAGGAGATCCACGCGAAGGTCACAGTAGGGAATTGTATTATCAACAAGCAGTGGCCAGAGCTGAGGCAGCGTCGGATGAAGTAAACCGAGCCCTGCGAGAGCTTAAGGCAGGGTGGATGAAAACGATGCACACTGGAATGGTGGCGGGTCAAGAGACATCAGCACTAACACGAAGAAGTGACAGCTCACAGCCTTCGACAGAGAACTCCAGCAATTATGAGAAGCCAATAGTACGGGAAGAAACCCAGCAACAGGCATCGTCTTTACCGCCAATGCTTGCAAACAAAGTGCCTCAAGTCACAATTATGCATCCACGGGGAGAATCAGAGAAGGGTGAAGAAATAAGAGAGCTAGTGGCTACGATGCACATGCCGCAAGCCACCCTTCCCACGTTTAAAGGACAAGGGCGGGCGGAGTTTTGGACCTTTATGCATGCTTTCCGTCGATACACGACAAATGCGGCCGTGCCAGAGAAGTACAAGTACCAACTGCTCATGGATGCTTGTGAAGGAGAAGAGTTACATCAAGCAATCATGGGATGCGACTATCTAGAGCCAGACAGAGCCTACAACAAGGCAATCAAGATCCTGGAGGCAAGGTTTGGAGATAAGTATGCATATGCGGACCAGCTGGTAAAAAGGCTCATAGACGCTCGCTCAGTGGGGGCGTTCGACGACGGAGGGCTGCAAAAACTGGCATCTCAGCTATGGGGTGCAGTAAGCCATCTGGAGAATCTGAACTTGATGTCTGTACTTAAAACAAGGCAGCCCTTCAGAACGCTGGTGATTAAGCTTCCCCCCAAATTGAGGGAACGCTGTGTGGATGATGTACGAAATTATCAGAAGTCGACAGGACACAGAACAGGGCAGGTGAAGTGGTTAGCGGTATATTTGGAGGAGAAAGCGGTGACGATGGATGACATGGCTCTGCTATCAAGCGAGGACAGTCAAGAAGGAAGTAAGAAAAGACCAGAAGGATCATCGTCAAGTAAACGTGCCGTGGGCCTAGCGACTATCAGTGAAGCGAAAGGCAATGGAGGAGAAACAAGCTCTGGAAAAGGCTCGTGCCCAGTGTGTTCCAAAGCACATGGATTAGCAGGGTGCGACGAATTCCGGAGCATGTCAGTGAGGGAGAGGTTAGAGAGGGTAAAAAGATTACGTTGCTCTTTGTTGTGTCTGAGAGTGGGCCACCTTGTTACTGAGTGTTGGTCTCGCTTCAGGTGTGGCACTGATGGGTGCAAAGAGAAGCATTCTAGACTGTTGCATAAAGAACGAAGGCAGGCACTTACTGCAAGTATGTCAAACACACGCAAGGGTGGCGTAAAGCGAAATTTTCAAGGTCTCGTGAAACAGAAGTCAGTGGCAGGCACCTCTGATTGTGGCATGGCCCAGAAAGCCAACGACAGTTCGTACATGGCCGGAAAAATAGGCCATGTCTATGCTACAGGGACAAAGGACGCCCCTGAAAACCCATACAGCTGCGAAAGCGACATCTGACTATCGACGAAAAATGCCAAGATTGTACTGCCCATAGTGAGTGTGAAGATTCGGGGAAAGGACTCACACCAACGAAATCACATCAGAACTTTAGCTCTCTTGGACTCAGGCAGCGACAGGTCGTATTGCACCAAAGATCTGGCACAGAAACTAAGGGTGAAAGGGACACCTACCCTGGTAACCATGGGTACACTTGCCCAAGAGATGATACTCGAGTCAGCAGAACCATACTTATCTCGAAAGTACTCATTATACAGTCAACCCTCACTTTACGCGGTCCCACATTCCGCGTTTACGCGGTGCCCTGCCAGAACCCAGGATGCTCACATTCCGCGGTGGATGTACCCCTTTACACGGTGAAGTATAATTTTTTTTAATTTAGCTCATAAAATTCATACAAATTATCCGGCCAGAATATAATTTGCATTGCTGGAATTCTTACAATTTGATGATAATTTTGAATATAAACATAGATTTTGCATTAGACATACAAATTTTAGATATAATGTTTACTCTTGAGTAAATATGTTATCTTTTGTGCAAAATATATGATATTTATATTCAAAATATTCCTGGTCTTACAAAGAATCCAGCAATGTCAATTATATTATCCTAACTTTAGTCTGATTTATTATTTATTACTAAAAAGGTAAACAGTCTGGTATTCCCACACATTTATCTAGTAGGGACGGTTGGTGGGGGGTGGGGGGGAGGGAGGGAGGGACCGGCGACCGACCATCTGTTACCGTGTGAAGAATATATTTTTTTTTTTATTAACTGAAGATTTTTATTTTAGCTCATAAAATTCATACAAATTGCCCGGCCAGAATATAATTTGCATTGCTGGAATTCTTACAATTTGGTGATCATTTTGAATATAAACATCATATATTTTGCATTAGACATAAAATTTTTAGATAAAATGTTTAATCTGAGTAAGTATGTTATCTTTTGTGCAAAATATATGACGTTTATATTCAAAATATTCCTGGTCTTACAAGGAATCCAGCAATGTCAATTATATTATCCTAACTTTAATCCGAGGTATTATTTAATACAAAACGTTAAAATCTAAATTTTTCACCCAACATCTCTTGAAGGGAGGATTGGTGGGGGGTGGGGGGGGAGGGTTGGGACTGACCATGCGGTTGGAAGAGGGGGGGAGGCAAGGTGGGGTACTTTGATTGACAGATAGTGTCGTGAAGAATATATATTTTTTTTTATTAACTGAAGATATTTGTTTTAGCTCATAAAATTCATACAAATTACCCGGCCAGAATATAATTTACATTGCTGGAATTCTTACAATTTGGTGATCATTTTGAATATAAACATCATATATTTTGCATTAAACATAAAATTTTTAGATAAAATGTTAATATGAGTAAGTATGTTATCTTTTGTGAAAAATATATGACATTTATATTCAAAATATTCCTGGTCTTACAAGGAATCCAGCAATGTCAATTATATTATCCTAACTTTAGTTTGAGGTATTATTTATTACTATACCTGGTTTTCCCCCCAAAATTTCTCAGAGAGGGAAGAGCCGGCAGTGTAGTGTGAGAGGGGGAGGGAGTCGTGTCCATTATTTGAATGGACATTAACTTGGCGACTGTATTTCTCTATTTCTCTTAAGTATTAATTGTGTGCATGTACCATCATAAAATTAAGATGTTATTTTTACTACAACATAGTTATGTGTCGTCAAAAAGTGGAGTTTGGGGATCGGCCTGGACTCCATTTCAATTAATCCCATATGTTATGTTATTCACTTTACGCGTTTCTCGCTTTCCGCGGTACCCTCCGGGTTACATTAACCGCGTAAAGTGAGGGTTAACTGTACAAAATTTTCCCACAACACTGCACAACTCCGTAGCGAACACAAGTGATATCTCAAGGTGGACCCATCTGCGAGGTGTGGAATTACCAGAATTGCAGAGCAACAGCATAGAAATTCTGATAGGACAAGATGTGCCACAGGCCCTGGTACCCTTGGAGGTCAGAGCTGGAAGGGATGGAATGCAATTCGCCATAAAAACGCGACTGGGTTGGACAGTAAATGGACCGGTGGGGCACCAAGACGCACCAGGAGTTTGCATGTCAGGATGCCTGATGACCGAAACTGTCTTGAGTCCTGAAACCCGTCTGGAAAGACAAGTTAAGCTTTTTTTGGGAGCTGGAAAGTGGGGACACAGGAGCCTTGCAGTTAGAAGCTCATTCACTTGAGGACAAAAGAGTGTTGAGCCTATGGTCAGAGACAGGCATCAAAACTAATGGCCATTACCAATTTCCCATACCGTTCCGTAATGAGAACACGGAACTCCCAAACAACAAGGCCATGGCGGAGCGTCGACTAGATGGGCTTCAGAGACTATCCAAGGACGCACGGCTGTGACAAGGATACGTAGAGGAAATAAATAAACTGCTTGCTGAAGGATATGCTGAATCAGTGCCTAAGTGCCAGTTGGAATCAGATACTGGACTGGTCTGGTATCTGCCTCATCACCCGGTGTTGTCTGGTATCTGCCTCATCACCCGGTGTTGAACCCAAGTACAGTGATCCCTCGGTTAACGAACGCCTCGGTTAACGAACTGCCTTCCATAAGAATCTTCAATTCGGTTAACGAACAAAAATTCGGTTAACAAATTTCTTACGAACCAACCTCAACATGTTTTCGCTTGCACTGGCCGGGCAACCAGCTTTAGTATCAGTCCGCCAATACATTAATCGGTTCTAGGGCTTAAATTCCTTACTATTTTAGTAAATATCAAGAAGTTTATACTATTCAATAATTTTAAAAGTTTAATATTCAATTTTTTAGTCATTTTAACAATTATTGAACATAATTGAAGGTAAAGTGACTAGTTTAATGCACGGCATCCAGCCTCTTAACACAGCAAACAGGCGTTAGTCTCTCTCTGTTTTCACTGGAGGTAACATCTTGCTTGAGACTCTCTTCAACTGAACACTTTTTTTCTGTGTTTCCAAGCAAATTATTGGTCATTTTGAAATATATTTTACATATTGACAATATATAATGCAGTGCAGTGTTGATTTAAAGAAAATAATCTTGAAATACACCAAGAGAACTAAAATTTTATGGGTGAAATGGTGCCATGGGGTGACTTCTCTTCCACCCCAATGCCTTCTCTTCTTCCTTCTCCTCCACCCCCATTCTAATTCCCATCATCATCATCATCATCATCCAGGAGCCTTCTACATACACACCTCAAAGTAAGTGAACTTTTCTACCATTTTTGTTGAATTTAGGAAATTTTCGGCGAGCTGGAACCAATTACCCAAAAACCCATTGAAACGATGGTTTCGGTTAACGAACTTTTCGGTTAACGAACAACCTGCTGGAATGGATTGAGTTCGTTAACCGAGGGACCACTGTAAGCCAAACAAAGTACGCATAGTTTTTGACTGTGCAGCCAAACACAAAAGGACATCACTGAACGACCAGGTACTACAAGGTCCAGACTTCAACAACAAATTACTTGGAGTCCTGTTTAGGTTTCGCCAAGGAACTACAGCCATCATGGCAGATGTGGAGGCTATGTACCATCAAATCCATGTAGCACTAGAACATCGAGATGCGTTAAGATTCCTCTGGTGGGAGAATGGGGATCTGAGTAGAGAGCCAGTAACTTACAGGATGAAGGTGCACATCTTTGGTGGGGTGTGGAGCCCTTCATGTGCAACTTACGCTCTCCGGCGCACATTCCAAGACCACAGATCCGAGTTTCCCGACATGGTGGCGCAAGCGGAAGTCAACTTCTACGTTGATGACCTGCTCATGTCGCTGGACTCATCAAATGAAGCATCAATGTTTGCGTGTCAGCTTCGAAGACTGTTGGCGTGTGGAGGATTTCGGTTAATGAAGCGGGCCAGTAATCACAAAGGAGTGTTGGCTACCATCCCACCAGAGAGGCAAAATGCACTGAAGGAAATTGATCTGAGGCAAGACAAATTGCCAATGGAGCGAGCCCTGGGGATTAGGTAGCTCCTGGAAGGTGATCAGCTCACCATCAAGGTGCAACCAAACTCAAGGCCAGCGACCAGGAGAGGAGTACTTAGCCTGGTCAGTTCTATTTATGACCCACTGGGGTTCGTGGCCCCATTCATCATCAGGGCTAAAATATTATTTCAGTGTGAATGCAGGCGTCGATTAGGGTGGGAAGAATCTTTGTTGGCTGTTAATCACACGACCTGGAGCACCTGGCTAGGAGAACTGGCCCACCTAGGGAAATTAAGGGTACCCAGATGCCTAAAAACAGCAAGTGCTAAAGAAATCATCTCAGCACAGTTGCACACCTTCTGCGATGCATCGCAGGCTGCTTACGGTGCGGTGACCTATCTGAGAATGGTAGACTCTGGCGGAAGTATCCAGTGCTCTTTCGTGTACGGACGGGCCAAGCTGGGCCCACTCAAGCAACTGACAATACCAAGGCTGAAACTTTGTGCAGCTGTCCTGGCAGTGAACGCTGATCGAACGATTCACCGAGAAATGACCATGACCATACACGAATCTTATTTTTGGACGGATAGCATGCTAGTCTTGCAGTACATCGCCAATTCGAGCAGACGATTTCAAACGTTTGTAGCCAACAGGATAGCAGTCATACAGGAGCTGTCAAGAACTGACCAGTGGAAACATGTCGGCACATCGCTGAACCCAGCAGATGATGCAACTAGGGGATTACCTATCCTGGACCTGGTTGCAGGATCTTGGTGGATACGAGGTCCTGATTTTCTACTCAGTGTTGAAGAACGGTGGCCAAAGGGAAAGGAACTGCCAGCAGTTCTGAACGACTTACTGGAGGTGAAATGAGAAGTACACCAGAGATCTGTAGTTGCTCTGGCAGTGAGCGAGCAGTCAAAGTGGTCCCTCGCCAAACTGTGGCTCAGGTACTCATCATGGTACTGCTTGGTGAAAGGGGTGGCATGGATTAAAAGGTTCATTTGGTAGCTTGGGTCCAGTACAAGGACCGCAGACCTGCACCTCAAACTGAAGAGGCTAAGCACTGAGGAACTACAGTCGGCTGAGCAGGCAATTATAAGATTGGTGCAGAAAGAGGCTTATGAGAAAGAAATCCAAACTGTCATAAAGGGTGAGCTGCCGAAGGACAATAAGCTATATAAACTGGAACCTTACTTGGACGAGCGAACGTCACTCAGATCAAAGGGAAGAATTAAAGGAACCCTTCTTGGGCGAAGTGGTGAGGAGCCAATCTTGCTGCCTAGAGACCACCACATCACCAAAATCATAGTGCGGGAGATGCACGAAGAGAGAGCCGGGCATGCCGGACGAGAACACACGATGGCGTGTGTGAGGCAAAGGTATTGGATTCCCCAGGGCAGACACTTGCTTGATAGAATCATACAACGCTGTGTAGTGTGCCGACGGAACAACTGGAGAAGTCGGCATCAAAGGCAAGCTGACTTACCAATAGATCGTGTCACTCCTGGAAAGGCTCCATTTGCTTACACTGGAACGGACTGTTTTGGTCCATTCATTATCAAGGTAGGGAGGAAACAGGTTAAGCGCTGGGGATGTCTGTTTACATGTCTAACTATTAGGGCTGTTCATCTAGAAGTCTTGGCCTCATTAGACCCAGATGCCTTCCTCAACGCAATAACAAGGTTCTCACGACGCAGAGGTACACCAGAGCGTAATAGGTCGGATAACGGGACAAACATGGTACGGGCAGCCAAGAGCTCAAACTAACAGTGAAAAGTTGGGAGCAAGATGACAGACTCAGAGGTGCCTTACTAAAAGCAGATATTGACTGGGTCTTCAATCCACCAGCTGCCCCATACATGGGGGGAGTATGGGAAAGGCAGATTCGCACAGTAAAGAAGGTTCTGCAGGCGATTGTGGGCTCACAAGTTTTAGACGATGAACGTCTGCAAACACTTGTTCTGTGAAGTGGAAGCCATAGTTAACGAGATGCCAATCACCCAGGTTCCAAACACTCAAATGAACTAAAGGCTCTCGCTCCTGCTGATCTTTAGCACTTAAGTTCAAAAGGGTAATCTTCCCTTAGGAGGAAGGTCAATAGGCAAATCATACCACAGAAGGTGGAAGCATGTCCAGTACCTTTCAGATCAATTTTGGAAGCGCTGGCTGACGGAGTACCTCCCTCAAATCAGAACTCGACAAGTGCATTTCAGACCACGGCGCAACTTTCGCCCTGGTGACCTAATCATTATAGCAGAAGCAAATAGTCCACGCAACAAATGGCACCTTGGTCGAGTAATGGAAGTCAAGGCTGGCGAGGATGGACTTGTCCGACAGGCAGTGGTTAAGACGACGACGTCCACAATGTTGCGACCTGTGACCAAATTATGCTTGTTGGAGGGAGCAATGAAAAGGGTTGACGGAATCGAACAGGAGAATGAATTGGGTATCCACACATGAAGATGGTGATGTCCGAACGTCAAAGGACCGAGATGTCCTAAGGAGCTGATAAGTACCACCAGCCTGAGGGGAGCTTAGTCACGAGAACGTGACAAAGTTAAATACCACCAGCCTGAGGGCAGCATAGTCGCATGAACGTGACAAACTTAAGTATCAAAGGCCTGTTTTTTGAGCGTGAACGCTCAACGGAGTGGGTGTTACCGCAAGCGGTACATAATTATGATGACATATAAACTAATGTTATGTTAGGCTGTAACTCATGTCATGTTTATTGGGCGTGCCTGCCCATATACAATGTGGTGTGTTGAGATGGTTGAAGATGAGAGGCCCGGGAGGAGGTTGGAGGGTGTGAAGGGAGTTTGTTTATGTATAATTATAATCACCTGACTCAGCCATAGCTGACCAGCCAGGGGGCCAGGTTATAGGGTGGGCATTTCAGTATAGCTACCCATATCTTAGAGTCAACACCTACCCTGGCTTCTCTCTAGACTTTCAACACGTAAGTTTAACTAGTATTTATTGTGTACACAGGTAGACTGTGTCATTGTTTTTGTGGTAAGATTAGACTAATTACATAACCATGATTGTTATGTAAATATAAATTGGATTAAACATTTATGTAAGAGTGCCTATGTATGACTTATTTGAAATACTAAATGAATTGTATTCAACAGGTTTGACCGAATTATAATGTTCGTGTACGACGTGAGAAGTATTATTCACCCTCTAACTGTTGAAAGTGTAGCAGAAGAGCTCAGTAAAAAGATCTCATCGAACTGGAAGCACACAAAGATGCAGAGGAAGAAGCCAGTCTAAATGTAGAAGAAGGACCTGCACCCCCCAAAAAGTTTTTATACTTATCTGAATTATTAATATTATTACAGGAGTACAGTCGACCCTCGTTAAAACGGACTAATAGGGGGGAAAGGGTGTCCGTTTTAGCCGATTGTCCGAATTAACCGATTTAGGGGTTAATATTGCATTATACAGCTATGTGTATGTTTATTTGAGTGCCCCGTCATAGGAGTCCGTTTTCTCTCACTTCAGCACTCCTGAGTCGTCCATTTTCTCTTAATCTTAAGAGTGCACCAGAGACTGTTATATCTTAGTAGTGACACAGAATTTGATATTGCAACTGGGGTTGCAATTGTTGAGGCAACTTAGGTATGTCTGATTACAGTTGGAATATTCAAGATCCATTGTGAGTGATGTTTACAGCTTCAACTGTCTTTATGGTTGGTAAAACTTGTCAAGTCTGTCAGTCTGAATGGCATGCGTGAGGCCTTGTGTTTGTACAACCGCTAAATATATAAATATATAATGTTATGATAATTATCAGAAACACATAGGCATAATGAGGTTTATTACAAAGTGATAAAAAGGATACTGTACAGTGGCTAGTCCACAAAACATGTAGCCATGTCTCTTTATTTGAGTGCCCCGTCATAGGAGTCCGTTTTCTCTCGCTTCAGGACGCCTGAGTCGTCCGTTTTCTCTTAATCTTAGAGTGCACCAGGGACTTTGTTATTTCTTAGTAGTGACACAGAATATGAAATTGCAACCCCAATTGCAACTGGGACAATCCCAGAACCAGAAATTTGATATGGACAGTTCAGATTTCGTCCGATTTATCCGAAATCCAGATTAAAAGGGGTCCGAATTAACGAGGGTCGACTGTATTAAATTTTTGCCCCTCAGGCCCCAATGTGGGTCGGTGACCTATGCCCGGGTGGGCAAAGCCCCGTAAAAAACAACAACAACAAAGCCGCGGGAAATTAAGGTTTGTTTACATCCGGCAGTTCGGCTGCTCTCTCTCTCTCTCTCTCTCTCTGCTTGTCTATACAGACTACAACATTTAACCCTTCAATATATATAAGCAGTAAATAAGTGTTGCTTTCATATTTTTATGTAGAGTAATGACGATATGTTTTCACATGTGCGCACTTACATACGCGCAGTCTCACTTTTTTTTTACCATTAATGGTTAGCTACTTATATTGTTCCATTTATTAACATTAAATAACATTACAGGTACTTTAAATAACCATATTATTTTTTTTACATTAATTTTACTACAGCTACAATCAGGGTCTTATTTTCTTCAGTTTTATATGTAGAACCAATCAGTCACTGGTTTTGTAAGCTTTAACATAAACAATGCCGGCAGCCGTCTCGTCTCCTCTAATATTCCACGTATTATTAATAAATTGTATTGTTAATTTTTCACACACAAACATTAATTCAATAAAAACAAATTCAGAAACATGAATTATAATATATATGAACAGTAAATAAGTGTTGCTTTCATATTCTTATGTAAAGTAATGACGATATGTTTTCACGTGTGCGCACTTACATACGCGATCTCTCTTTTTCTTTACCATTATCGTTAGCTACTTCTATTGTTCCATTTATTAACATTAAATAACATTACTTAAAACAACCATATTAATTTTACTACAGCTACAACCAAGGTCTCATTTTCTTCAGTTTTATATGTAGAACCAGTCAGTCACTGGTTTTGTAATCAACGAAAACAAGGCTGTGTCATTTCCTCGTGTGTTTTAATATTCTACGTATTATTAATGAATTGTATTGCTCATAAACATAAACATTAATTCAACAAAAAAGACATTCAGTAATAAACAATAATGAATCTTTTGTACATAAGAGAAATGACGCTGTTTACACGATTATGCACGTCGTCTGCACGTTGGCGGGCCGATCAAACTCGTCGAAATTCAAGTTTCCGCCGTCATAATTTTTATTTTTTTTTGTGTTCCAATAAAATACGTTGAATTAAAAACTCGCGAAATTTGAGAAGCTACTATACGACATTTAACCCTTCAATATGTCTTCAAAGAGACCATGATGCAGAGAAAGTGGTGCTAGTGCTTCCAAGCATAAGCACAAGTCAATATCTATCCAGGAAAAGGGTTAATTTCCATGGTCCGTCACCGGTCAGGTCCCGAGGTTGCCGGACTAGAGAGGTACAACCTGTATATATATACAGTACATATACATATATATGTACAGTGGCCCCTCGGTTAACGAACTCAATCCGTTCCAGAAGGTCGTTCGTTAACCGAAATGTTCGTTAACCGAAACCATTGTTTCAATGGGTTTTTGGGTAATTGGTTCCAGCTCACCGAAAATTTCCTAAATTCAACAAAAATGGTAGAAAAGTTCACTTACTTTGAGGTGTGTATGTAGAAGGCTCCTGGATGATGATGATGATGATGGGATTTAGAATGGGGGTGGAGGAGAAGGAAGAAGAGAAGGCATTGGGGTGGAAGAGAAGTCACCCCATGGTGCCATTTCACCCATAAAATTTTAGCTCTCTGGTTTAATTCAAGATTATTTTCTTTAAATCAACGCTGCACTGCATTATATATTGTCAATATATAAAATATATTTCAAAATGACCAATAATTTGCTTGGAAACAGAAAAAAAGCGTTTAGTTGAAGAGAGTCTCAAGCAAGATGTTACCTCCAGTGAAAACAGAGAGAGACTGACGCCTGTTTGCTGTGTTAAGAGGCTGGATGCCGTGCATTAAACTAGTCACTTTACCTTCAATTTTGTTCAATAATTGTTAAAATGACTAAAAAATTGAATATTAAACTTTTAAAATTATTGAATAGTATAAACTTCTTGATATTTACAAAAATAGTAAGGAATTTAAGCCCTAGAACCGATTAATGTATTGGCGGACTGATACTAAAGCTGGTTGCCCGGTCAGTGCAAGCGAAAACATGTTGAGGTCGGTTCGTAAGAAGTTCGTTAAGCGAAATTTTTTTCGTTAAACGAATTGAAGATCCTTATGGAAGGCAGTTCGTTAATCGAAATTACGTTAACCGAGGTGTTCATTAAACGAGGGGTCACTGTGTATATATATATATATATATATATATATATATATATATATATATATATATATATATATATATATATATATATATATATATATATATATATATATATATATATATATATTTCAAGTAAATGGAAAAATTTTACTCGACACAGACATTAGTTCCAGTTACCGGTAAATAGCAGACGCTTCAGTGACATCACTAGTGTTTAAACTACACCAGCGGGTAACATTTGATGACATTACTTGAAGTGAATTGGCCTTATTATAAAAAACCAAGGATGGTTGGTAAAGGACTACTGAGTCAGTGGGTAAGTGTCACATTTGGGGTACTGGTCTTATACAGCGAATAGAGCTCAAAAGCTACTTTTTAAATGGAAATTTAGGGGGGGCCGTCTTATGCACCCAGACGCCTTATAGGCCGAGATATACGGTAATCCGTTCCAGGCCCCCAAATACAACCACTTAACACTGAAAAAATTATGTGGAAAATGTAGAAAATACGGTACTTTATCTTACCTTAGTGTTGTTCAGCATGCAGGATAGGAGGCAGAGGGGGAGGGGGGAGGAGAGAATTATGGAGAAGAGGTAGAAGGAGAGGAGTCATCCTTCCTAGCCCTCTTTGGTGACTGTCTCACAGGCACTTTGTCTGTAGGTTCTTTTGTTACCTTTGTAAAGAAGGAATCCAGGGTTGGCTGCTTCAACCTTGATTTCTGGACCTTCCAAAAGTAGTTCATAACATTGTCATTAAACACACTGATGGCCTTTTGCACAGAACCAACATCAGGAAGATAATCCTCAGCAAGTTTGGACAGTTTGCTCCAGAAAAAGAACGCATCCTTGAAATCTTTGGCTGGAATGATGCGGCTTTCCTCCTTGTCCTCCTCCTCCCCTGACTCCTCAGAAGTTAAGCTCCGCTTCAGTGTCTCATTTTCCTCTTTGTGAAGCTCAAGCAGCTCCTCAGTGGACAGTTCCTTACTGTGCTCTTCCACCAACTCCTCAACATCATCATCATCCACTTCCAGGCCCATGGAATTGCCCAGAGACAATTTCATGAACAACAGCCTCTTCTTCTAACCCTTCGAAGCCTTCAAAGTCTCTTTGAAGGACACTCAGGCCACAATGGCCTCCAAGCAGCACAAAGACACCTCACAGTAACCTCTTTCCATGCTGAGGTAATTAAAAACACAGCGTCTGCTACATTGAAGTGACTCTTCCAGAATTCCTTCAAGCTAACATCACTGGAAGAAGTGGATGCAAAACATTTTCTAAACAGTGCCTTTGTGTACAGCTTCTTGAAGTTAGAAATTACCTGTTGATCCATGGGCTGGATGAGAGTGTTGTGTTGGGTGGCAAGAAGTGCACAGTGATGAAGTTGAACTCCTCTGGCAATTCAACCATCAAATTAGGAGGGTGGGTTGGGTCCATCACCAACAAAGCTTTCAGTGGAAGATTATTCTCCCTGAGGTATTCCCGAACACTGGGTCCAAACACCTCAATCACCCACTCAGAGAATAAATTCCTGGTCACCCAAGCCTTTAGCGGGTCTTCCTAATTTTTTTGAAAGCTCTGGGGTTTTCTGCATGGTACACAAGGAGTGGCTTTATTGTGCAGTCACCAGAAGCATTAGCACAAAGAAG
>NW_024744413.1:0-7714 GCF_018991925.1 Homarus americanus
CTCCTAGGTACTCCTCTGACACTCCCTGGTACACCTCTGACACTCCCAGGTACAACGCTGACACTCCCAGGTACACCTCTTACACTTCCTGGTTCACCCCTGACACTCCCAGGAACACTCTGACACTCCGAGGTACACCTCTGATACTCCCAGGTACACCTCTGACACTACCAGGTACACCTCTGTCACTCCCAGGTACACCTCTCACACTCCCAGGTACACCTCTCACAGTCCCAGGTACTCCTGTGACACACCCTGGTACTTCTCTGACACTCCCAGGTACACCTCAGACACTCCCAGGTACACCTCAAACACTCCCAGGTACACCTCAGACACTCCCAGGTACACCTCTGACACTCCCAGGTACACCTCCGACTCTCCCAGGTACACCCCTGACACTCCCAGGTACACCCCTGACACTAAGAGGTACACCTCTGATACTCCCAGGTACACCTCAGACACTCCCAGGTACACCTCTCACACTCCCAGGTACACCTCTCACACTCCCAGGTACTCCTGTGACACTCCCTGGTACACCTCTGACACTCCCAGGTACAACTCTGACACTCCCAGGTACACCTCTGGCTCTACCTGGTATACCTCAGACACCCCCAGGTACACCTCTGACACTCCCAGGTACACCTGAGACACTCCAAGGTACACCTGAGACACTCCCAGGTACACCGCTGACACTCCCAGTTACACTTCTGACACTCCCAGGTACACCCCTGACACTCCCAGTGTAATGAGTGATTGTCAGACCAAACCTTACAGCCCAGAATTATGTCACATATAACAGCAAGTACACCACAGACCTCGTGGTACCACCGCATTCCAGGTTGACACACCTCAGGTCGACCCTAGGGACTTGACCTGGCCCGCTAATGACGTGAGCCGGTGACCTACAACCGCACCTAGCCAACACACCTGGCCAGGACCACACCTGCACACATCCAGATCAAACCAGTTTAGTGTTAATTGGTAGAGGTCAGAAGCCGGCTGGGCCGACCCCATATAAAGGCCCTACAGTCCCGTCCACGGGCATTCGGGGGTCGATTCCCATTCCATTACGATTCTCATTCTGGTTGCTGTCATCTCTCTCCCGTTCGGGTCGTCACTCGGTTCACTAAGCAGAGTCACGCACGTCCCCTCCCCAGGTCGGGAGGGAGACCTCCCGACCAGACGGCATCGCCAGCTAAGCAGACTCTCCCTGTGATGAAGGCAGCCCAGCCAGCACTCACTGGGCCTACGCCAGGGTACACGTGAGTCTTGTCAGAACGTCCTAGGGTGAGTTACCTACTGTGGGAAGTGTATTCATTCAGGTGTGTCCGAGAGTCAGTTAACGTAAAGCATAATGTGTTAGTACCCCGATATAATAGTGATATTAATGTGTCCATGTCATTGAGTGAAGTAATAAATAATTGTATCAAGAGGTGTTTAACAAGTTGTCCCTTTAAGAAGTAATATACGTGTATTGACATACGAGATAAGATAAGCGTAGTGACGCTGTGCAAATAACATCCAGGCCACGCTACCAAGTTTCCTACCTTTACATCCCTATACTCTATACTCTCTCCTTTTATATATATGTCTTCCTCTTCTCTGTTTATTCTGTCTCATTACATTGGTGGTAGCGAACTATGAAGTTAACCCACGCCCCCCTCGTCCCTTGTTATTGGTAACAGTGTACTTAACGTAAACCCATGCCCTCCCCTGTTAGCCATAACACCTGGCTCGTTAGTTCAAAAGTGCGTAATAAGAAGTTCCTGCTAGTAGGGTGAAAAATGTCCTAGTGTGTCACCGTTACAGCTCGAGTAAATGTCTCTCGTCGTGGTATGTGCGAATTTTTAATAGAAATATGTTCAGTGCTTAACGTAATTTCTCAGTGTCACCCGCTATCTGTGGCATTCTCAGTAGCCCAAGTGCAGTTTGATTGTTGGTCAGTGTTAAATGTAGCCATTGTGTTTCAGTGATGAAAGCGGTGTCTGTACTAACTGTTATAACTTAACATGTCTTTTAACCTACATCCTCCTCCCTGTCCTAATCCTTACCTCACCCTCCTTACCCTTCCTCCCATCCCTGCCTCTCCCCGCCCCGCCTCGACCCACCCCGCTCGTGTGACCTCACGTCCTTCTGACCTGCCCCGCCTCGCTTGACCACACTGATTCCCCGTCTTTTGTCCCGTGAGCTGTGTGTTGATGATGATGGTTAATATAAAGTAATATTGCGATGAATGCAGAGCTTCACTCAGTGTATTTTTATGCTATTATGATTTGTGATGTACTCTTTGACGCGCAGTGATAAATGATATTCAGTGTAGTGCGCAGAGCTTCACTCCCCGACCCAGCCTGATGAGAACATTGTCGTGACGGAAATGATAGTTGCCAAACATTGACCTGACATATAAAGTAAACTTTTTTTTTGCGAATGCACTTCCAACTAATCCATCACCCCTTTAGGATTGTTTCTGTCAAATGTCACACACAGTACCGCCCCATGGCTAGCCGGACGTCAACCACAGTACATACGAGCAGAGAAGAACCAGCATGATGAAAGCAGCGTGATGAATGCAGCTTGATGAAGGCAGCACGAAACCCACCACACACCACGTCACTTCTTTCAAGTCCTCCCTTGGTATAGGATTAAGAAGATTTTATATTTTTCTACTTTAGGAAGTAAGGAGTGTGGAATGGATCGCCACACAACGAACCCTGGTGAGCCCAGCCAGGGAGGGATTCACCACTGTGGAAGGTGTAAGACAGGACGGTCTTTGGTCTCGCCGACACTCACGTACGGAGGGCGAGCCCTGGTCCGCGGAACCTGCCTTACGAGTCATCTAAGGAGACGACAGCCCAAACAGTGGACCGGCTTTCATCCCGGCCGGAAAGGGCCGTCGGCAGACGAACAGAAAATCGTCTGGAATATGTTGAAAATGATGATGTTGCAGAGAAGAAATACAGATGGAACAGAAAAATTCGTCTGGAATATGTTGAAAATGATGATGTTGCAGAGAAGAAATGCAGATGAAGCAGAAAAATTCATCTGGAATATGACGGAAAACGAAGATGTATAAAGAAACTCAGATGGAGCAGAAAAATTCATCTGGAATATGAAAATGAAGATGTATAGAGGAAGAACGCAGATGGAACAGAAAACTCGTCTGGAAGAGTATGGAAACCAGGAGGAAGTGAGAAGAAGTCAGAAGGTGTGGAGAAACGACCTACAAGGTGCGGTATGTGAAGAAAGAAGACAGAAGATAGAAGACGTGCTATGTGAAGAAAGAAGACAGAAGATGTGCTGTCCTGACATCACAAGAAAGCCGATGATGAAGGACCAACCGACTACAGCTGCTGAGCTGCCGCCATCCCCTATTTTTCAGATACCAGCTGGATGGAAGACGTGAGCTATGCCGGACCCAACTAATGTACTGATGTTGTTGATGTATAATAAAAAGATATCATTACCCTAATATGTGAAGTAGGAACATTTTTTGTATTTTGAAGTATTTTCTCTGATTTTGTTGATGTTTACTACAAAGAATGTCTTTTTTTTAGTCTCACTTTTTTCTATGAGTTCATTTGATCAATGTCTTGGACTATGAAACACGATGTTGTAGCTATATTACTGACTGAGATGAATTATTATTTTGACATGGAAATGTAACACCTGTTATTGTTGTAGAATGTGATTTGCAAGTTTGCCTCGGACACTATGCTACATATGAAGGATTTTTTCATTCTATGTTCACTTGCTATGTTTCCTTTTTCTCCTGGCATAGAAGCTTTGATCTTGGCGGGAGGTATAGTGAGCTTTGTCAGATCAAACTAGCGCCAGTAGAAAAACATACACCTATGAGATTGTTGGTTGTAAATGTGAGACTATGTTAGCGCCCCAGGGATTATCTTTGATACCACACGTGATGTTGCTGTCTATATGTGACATCAGTCTCTGTGATGAAGCTTTGGTCTTGGCGGGAGGTGTAATGAGTGATTGTCAGACCAAACCTTACAGCCCAGAATTATGTCACATATAACAGCAAGTACACCACAGACCTCGTGGTACCACCGCATTCCAGGTTGACACACCTCAGGTCGACCCTAGGGACTTGACCTGGCCCGCTAATGACGTGAGCCGGTGACCTACAACCGCACCTAGCCAAGACACCTGGCCAGGACCACACCTGCACACATCCAGATCAAACCAGTTTAGTGTTAATTGGTAGAGGTCAGAAGCCGGCTGGGCCGACCCCATATAAAGGCCCTACAGTCCCGTCCACGGGCATTCGGGGGTCGATTCCCATTCCATTACGATTCTCATTCTGGTTGCTGTCATCTCTCTCCCGTTCGGGTCGTCACTCGGTTCACTAAGCAGAGTCACGCACGTCCCCTCCCCAGGTCGGGAGGGAGACCTCCCGACCAGACCACGGCATCGCCAGCTAAGCAGACTCTCCCTGTGATGGAGGCAGCCCAGCCAGCACTCACTGGGCCTACGTCAGGGTACACGTGAGTCTTGTCAGAACGTCCTAGGGTGAGTTACCTACTGTGGGAAGTGTATTCATTCAGGTGTGTCCGAGAGTCAGTGTCAAGTAACGTAAAGCATAATGTGTTAGTACCCCGATATAATAGTGATATTAATGTGTCCATGTCATTGAGTGAAGTAATAAATAGTTGTATCAAGAGGTGTTTAACAAGTTGTCCCTTTAAGAAGTAATATACGTGTATTGACATACGAGATAAGATAAGCGTAGTGACGCTGTGCAAATAACATCCAGGCCACGCTACCAAGTTTCCTATCTTTACATTTCTACTCCTATATATATATATCTTCCTCTTCTCTGTTTATTTTGTCTCATTACACCAGGTACTCCTCTGACACTCCCAGGTACTCCTCTGACACTCCCTGGAACACACCTGACACTCCTAGATACACCTCATACACTCCCAGGTACACCTCAGACACTCCCAGGTACACCTCTGTCACTCCCAGGTACACCTCTGACACTCCCAGGTACTCCTCTGACACTCCCTGGTACACACCTGACACTCCCAGGTACACCACTGACTCTCCCAGGTACACCTCTGGCACTCCCAGATACACCTCTGACACTCTCAGGGACACCTCCGACACTCCCAGGTACACCTCTGACACCCCCAGGCACACCCTTGACACTCCCAGGCACACCCTCTGACACTCCCAGGCACACCCCTGACACCACATGCATACCCCTGACACTCCCCAGTACACCTCTGACACTCCCAGGTACACCCCAGACACTCCCCAGACACCTCTGACACTCCCAGGTACTCCTCTGACACTGCCAGGCACAATTCCCTGACACCCCAGGTACTCCACTGACACCCTGGGATACACCCCTGACACTCCCAGGTACACCTCTGACACTCCCAGGTACACCTCTGACACTCCCAGGTACACCCCTGACACTCCCAGGCACACCCTTGATACTCACACGATTTCTCTGACACTCCTGGGGCACCTCTGACACTCCCCAGGTGCCACCACAGACACTCCCCAGATACAATTCCTGACACTCCCAGGTACTCCTCTGACACAGCCAGGTACACCTCTGACACTCCCAGGTACAACTCTGACACTCCCAGGTACACCTCTGGATCTACCAGGTATACCTCAGACACCCCCAGGTACACCTCTGACACTCCCAGTTACACCTCAGACTCTCCTAGGTACTCCTCTGACACTTCTTGGTACACCTCTGACACTCCCAGGTACACCGCTGACAATCCCATGTACACCTATTACACTCCCAGGTACACCTCTGATGCTCCCAGGTACACCTCTGACACTCCCATGTACACCTCCGACACTCCCAGGTACACCCCTGACACTCCCAGGTACACCTCTGATACTCCCAGGTACACCTCAGACACTCCCAGGTACACCTCTCACACTCCCAGGTACACCTCAGACACTCCCAGGTACAACTTAAACACCCCCAGGTACACCTCAAACACACCCAGGAACACCTCTGACACTCCCAGGTACACCGCTGACATTGCTAGGTACACCTCTGACACTCCATGTACCTCCGGCCTCCCAGGTACCCACCTCTGACCTCCCAGGTACTCACTGACCTCCCTGGTACACCCCCTGACACTCCCAGGTACCTCAGCCTCCCGCGTACACCTGTGACTTTTCCCTAGTACACCTCCGACACTCCCAGGTACACCTCAGACACTCCCAGGTACACTTCTCACACTCCCAGTTACACCTCCAACACTCCCATTTACACCCTTGACACTCCCAGGTACACCCCTGACACTCCCAGGTACACCTCAGACACTCCGAGGTACACCTCTGACACTCCTAGGTACTCCTCTGACACTCCCTGGTACACCTCTGACACTCCCAGGTACAACGCTGATACTCCCAGGTACACCTCTTACACCTCCTGGTTCTCCCCTGACACTCCCAGGTACACCTCTGACACTACCAGGTATGCCTCTGACACTCCCAGGTACTCCTCTGACATTCCCTGGAACACACCTGACACTCCTAGGGACACCTCATACACACCCAGGTACACCTCAGACACTCCCAGGTACACCTCAGACACTCCCAGGTACTCCTCTGACACTCCCTGGTACTCACCTGACACTCCCAGGAACACCACTGACTCTGCCAGGTACACCTCAGACACTCCCAGGTACACCTCTGACACTTCCAGGTACACCTCTGACACTCCCAGGTACACCCCTGACACTCCCAGGTACTCCTCTGACACTCCCAGGTACTCCTCTGACACTCCCTGGAACACACCTGACACTCCTAGGTACACCTCATACACTCCGAGGTACACCTCAGACACTCCCAGGTACACCTCTGACACTCCCAGGTACACCTCTGACACTCCCAGGTACTCCTCGGACACTCCCTGGTACTTACCTGACACTCCCAGGTACACCACTGACTCTCCCAGGTACACCTCCGGCACTCCCAGGTTCACCTCTGACACTCTCAGGGACACCTCCGACACTCCCAGGTACACCTCTGACACTCCCAGGTACACCTCTGACACTCCCAGGTACACCTCTGACACTCCCAGGTACACCTCTGATACTCACATGTATACCTCTGACACTCCCAGGTACACCTCTGACACTCCCAGGTACACCCCAGACACTCCCAGATACACCTCTGACACTCCCAGGTACTCCTCTGACACAGCCAGGTACACCTCTGACACTCCCAGGTACAACTCTGACACTCCCAGGTACACCTCTGGATCTACCAGGTATACCTCAGACACCCCCAGGTACACCCTTGACACTCCCAGGTACACCTCAGACTCTCCTAGGTACTCCTCTGACACTTCTTGGTACACCTTTGACACTCCCAGGTACACCGCTGACACTCCCATGTACACCTATTACACTCCCAGGTACACCTCTGATGCTCCCAGGTACACCTCTGATACTCCCATGTACACCTCCGACACTCCCAGGTACACCCCTGACACTCCCAGGTACACCTCTGATACTCCCAGGTACACCTCAGACACTCCCAGGTACACCTCTCACACTCCCAGGTACACCTCAGACACTCCCCAGGTACACCTTGAGCACCCCCAGGTACCTCAAACACACCCAGGAACACCTCTGACACTCCCCGGGTACACCGCTGACCTGCCAGGTACACCTCTGACACTCCCAGGTACAACTCTTACCTCCCAGGTACA
>NW_024744414.1:0-9084 GCF_018991925.1 Homarus americanus
AAGTGCTTTACGACCTACGATGTGACACAACTTATGTGTAAATTATATATATACTTTTTTAACCACTCATGTATTGTCACTGGTCATATTTTCAGTAAAGATTTCTTATGGTTGAGATTTTTGTGGGTTTCTATTATTCTTGGATATGGGAGGCAAGACAAGACTTTCATTTTTAACTCTTTGAAAATTAAAGAATGCATTGCATTTGGAAGGGGGAACCAATGAGTTATCACCATAATCAAACAGGAACCGAGGATGGTAAATACGTTTCCGGAGTGTGGTAAAGCCGAACTGATAAAATCCCCCAAATGTAGACTCCGTAAAGATGTTTGTCCTCAACACAAGATGGTAGGTAAATATTCTTATGGAAGATATTTGAGCAGCAGAACTTTTTACACACGGTTATGTCTTGTGATTTGGCCAATCCCTCCCACCCCCAGTCCCAACCATTGTAAAAATTATCAATAACTTGTATTAAACCAGTGTATTCACTCCCAGTAAACACTACTCCTTGCACTGTCACTATGTTGAAATGAACTGTAGTTTGAGCTTTTCCCCATCTAGTTATTACACTGGGCTGCATTTGAAAAAAAAATTCATGAGGTGCGGGGTTTAGCTGATTCTTTATGTATTTTGCGTGCTGATTCCAAAAATGCCATTCATTTTGCCCAATCAGGTCAGATTTTTATGCTATGGGAATTGGGAAAAAATCGAAATTCTTAAATATGATGTCAAAATTTTTATGCGAAATATATCATAAGAAATGTAACCACAACACATAGGACCAAAATATGTCAACTACATAGATGCCTTTACAGTTGACATGCATAAATGGCTGTCGCAGAGAATTTCTTTGGTGGTTGGTGTCTGGGGCGTCCCGTTTCAGACACCAACAGTAGTCGGCGAGCATGTTGACATCCCAGCGACCCTGGTACCGCTCCTCCATTACATGGATATCTTGATGGAAGCGTTCTCCTTGGTCCTCACTCACATCACCACAGTTCTCTGGAAAGTAGTCCAAGTGGGAGCTGAGGAAGTGCATCTTGGTGGACATGCGTGCACCAAGAACTTTGTAGCTCAGAAGTAGGTCCTCAACAACTCGTTCATACTCTGGACTTCTGTAGTTGCCAAGAAAATTGGAGACAATAGACTTAAAGGCATGCCAGGCTTTCTTCTCATTTGCATCCATGCTGCAATCAAACTTGGGATCTTTGAAAAGCTCTCTGATCTGAGGGCCATCAAAAATTCCTGCATTCAGCTTTGCCTCACTGACTTTTGGAAATTTTTCTTTCACGGTTACGGTACCAGGCAAATGTTGTTCCTGGTGCTAAGACATTGTGTTCGCAAAGCCGTGATCCTAGTAGTTGAGCTGACTCCTTAGACAAGCACAAGTCTCTTGTTAAATCATTCAACTCAGCTTGACTGAAGGGTATGGGCTCTTTTGCAGAAGCTGTGGGCAAGTATGTACTAGAAGCGTCAGTCTCTTCTATGTCTTCATCGATATCATGATCGTCATCGAGTATCATGTCCCTATAGTTTTCTGGTGGAGTTGGAATTGGTATTCCTGGTCCGTGAGGAACTGGTTTGATGGCTGAGGGTACATCTGGATACTTAACATGATGTTTGTTCTTCCTGTTTATACCTGAAATGTGAACAAAAGATTTAGTATCAAGATAGCATAACATATTAACTTACAGATGTATTTAAGAATGCATGAACATACTGCATTTGATATATTAGTATTGATGTATTAGTATAACTCACCCTGGAGGTTTGTCATGCAGAAGTAACAGTCCGTGGTATGATCTCTGCCTTCCCTCCATACCATAGGAATGCCAAATGGTAGACGTTGAATCTTCTTGTTGCTCCAGCGCCGCAGATTTTCAACACATGTTTTGCAGCACATGTGAGGGGCAAAAGCTTTATCTTGGTCTCCAAGTTTCATTCAAAAGTATGCATGATATAAGTTTTTCACTAGGGGAGTAATGGTGCACTGTCGGTCTGTCATTGTTACACAACCGCACACATAGCAAAACCTGTTCGGGTCGTTCTTGCACTTCCGATTCATGATTAAATGTACAACTCTGTAAGAAGAAAAAACAGGTGTGTATATGATTAGAAATATGTTTGTGTGTGTGTGGAAGAGAGAGAGAGAGAGAGAGAGAGAGAGAGAGAGACGCAAACACTCCCACTTTCTTGAAGTCTCGAGAGACACTGACTGAGGGTCTAGACTTTAGAGGCACATCGGGGTAGTTGCTAGTACATGCCATGTACCACCAGATGAAAAAGAAATTTAATTGTGAAAAAATATATGTAAAAAAACACGGACATATACTCTTTTCCTTTGCGTCACGGCGGACATTTAAATGGCCGGCGAGCACGTGGGTGTATTTAAATGCATCGTAAGGGCATTAAAACTGACCGAAATCTTTTCTGTGAGGCTTGCCAATGTCTCTGATGATTTTTTAATGAACGAATATGAGGACCCCATTTTGAGCGAAAAATGTCAATATTTTACCTGAATCTCCGCTTAAAATGCTATAGCACAAAATTCTGACCTGATTGAGCAAAATGGATAACATTTTTGAGATCAGCATGCAAAATACACCCAGAAAAGCTTAATAATACACAAACCTCAAAAACTATGCAGGGCAGTGTTATATATCTTATTTGTATCACTTATGTTACTTGTATATTATTTGTAATTCGAAACCCATTCCCCAAATATGTAACTGTATATTTTCAGCCTTCTGGCTGCCAAGCTCTTTCAATAAACCGTTAATTATTATTATTATTATTATTATTATTATTATTATTATTATTATTATTATTAGCGTGTGTCGTCTGTCTCCACTCACGTATTCTCCCGTTACACACATGCACGACCCAGAAATGCTGCGACACATCGCAAATTTAGGAATCAAAGAATACAATAGATATGAAGATATAGGTAAGATGTTTGATAAAAGTAACCAGAGTATTCCTTAAGTATTAAAGTTCAAATTTTACTTTTCTTTTTTGAAAGTTCACAAATACTTTACGGGAGAAACAAATATAAAATGGAGTCACGGAAGACTTCAGAGCCTTACATTGATAAAAAAATCCCTAGTACACGAACCTATATTTAGCCTTTGTAAACATATTAATCAGCTGTTTTAATGACGCCACGGCAGGAATACACACTTGGTGCATCCTTCACAGCGATACTGACTCCTTCCTCCTGATGTTTATATTGGAGAAACATGTACACAGTATTCCGACACACTGATGGTGGGTCGGAGGCCTCCACGTTATAGTAATATATTAGACTGACCTGTGAAGATCAGTTCTTTAAGAATTAACTAAACTTAATCGTGTAGAGTCTTCAGGTTAATAAATGTCATAACCTGAAGCCACTTGTGAATGTTTGACAGAACTGTAGTACGTCATTTTTATATCTGACACAGCCATCATTCACTGGCTGGCCTAAATTCTGCTTTTTTATCTGTATTTTATTTTCATTTTGTATAAATCGTGTAACTTTTTCAGTTAAAAATTTGTTTTGTTTCAGAACCAGATTGTGTAAATACAGTCCTTTCAGTAAAAATTTTGGTGGGTAGCAAAATATGAATTAATTTTTACTGTACTGATAGGCTGACCATCAGGTTTTACTGGTTCTGGGTTCAGGGCTCATCATTGCAACATCGATGTCTCTTTTTTTTAAGTTAAAATTCCCAAAATTTGGTTTAATAAATCTCTCTTAACTAATAGGAATCCAATATTTCAGGTTTAACTATAAATCAGTTCATAATATATATCCGTGTTTACATATACGCGAGAGTTAAAGCGTTTCCTTGTGTTGATGAAATTTTTTTCATTTTTTCTTTTTTTACCAATTTGCCTTGCGAGGTGGTTAGTTTATTGGGCACTGGTGCACCCTGTGCGAGGCGAAAAGCAGAAGCGTTTACATCACCCAACAAGGAAGCATGCGGAGTTCAAGCTTGCTTTTGTGACTCATGCGTTAAGGGCATTAGTGAATGAAGGGCACTTAATGGTCTAAAGCCACATTGAGATTCAGGGAGGAAGTTTTCTGCCTCACAAAGAAGTTTGTTTAGGAGGACTCGGGCGATAATCTTCACAGCTACGGACAGCAGCGAGATCCCACATGCCTTATTTTTAAACCATTCGTTTTTAAGTTTGCAAAGCCTGCGCTGCGCCTCCGCTTTCTTCCTGTGGAAAGTATCAGCTTTGGTCCGAGACTTAGGGTTGTTCAGCCAGTCATTTAAAGCAGCATGTTCATCATCGACGAGTACACTGATTTCCGGGTAACTTCATCAAACCAGTCCTGGTATATTCTTTGGATCTGGCCGAGGGTCTCTGCAGGTTTTTGTCTTGGCCGTGTCGAGAATACCCCATTCAGCACTGGGATTTGGGTTGTTTGTTATCGGGTTGTTTATCAGCCCATGTTCAAGCTGCTCTCTGAAAGCATGTGCTACCACTGGATCATCTTAACGCTAAGTGTTAAAACTTCTTCTGGAGGATTGTTGCCTTCGCCGTTTTGGGGCGACGTGAAGTGAGAGCTTAGCTCTGACGAGCCGATGATCAGTGTCGCAGGGGTCTGAGCTACACATGGCACGGGTGATGAGGACATTTCGGCGATCTCTTTCTCTGACAATGGTGTAGTCAATGAAATGCCAGTGTTTGGATCGTGGGTGTTACCAAGAACTCTTGAACTTGTCGGCCTGCCTAAACAAGGTATTGGTGATAGTGAGGTTGTGTGCAGCACACTTGCTGAGGAGGAGTACGCCGTTGGGATTATACTTGCCTAGTCCATTTCTCCCTACGGTTCCCTGCCAAATGTCATCGTCTCTGCGAGCTCTGGCATGGAAGTCACCTAGGAACACAACCTTGTTTTCTTTGGGGATATAGGTTAGCACTCTATCGAAGTCGGCGTAAATGGCCTCCTTGATGCCATCCTCTATATCCAGTGTTGGGGCATATGCACTGATGAAAAAGGCATGGTGTGAGTGATTCAGTGGGACTCGAAGCGTCATGAGGCGCTCGTTGATCCCAACAAGCATTTCAGTTAGTCTGTGTTGGATGTGTGGACGAATGGCAATGCCAACTCCATAAATGCGGTTTCTCTCCTCAGCAGGTTTACCCTTCCAGAAGAAGATATAGCCAGACCCCTGTTCTACGAATCGTTTCTCGTCTGGGAGCCTGGGACTCATTAATGGCTGCAATGTGACGTCGATGTTATACCTAGCCACCTCTTTTGCCACATGGGCAGTTCTTCTTTCAGGACGGTCATATGTGCCAGTATCCAGAAGGGACCTGACATTCCATGTAGCGACTACAAGAGGTTGTTTATTTTGTTTTTGTTTTGATCTTTGATTATAATTGTGTTTTCGACCGCATAAGGATGAACTTACTGGGTGGGATTACCCAGTCAGGTTGATTCTATAGGCAGGATATGTTTCGAGAATCCTTTCTAGCCCCTTCCCAATGTGGGGTGAGCAGAGTGGCTCCTCGAAAGGGATGCTCAGTAGCACAGACAGGACCAGATTACACTGCTGCCTAGATCCCAGTGCCTAAACAACCGTCTTCCGCGCCGTCCCTGTGCAGAATTGTGACTAGAGACTCCCGGCAGTCATCTCTGCCCCGTTCCCCGTCTCCACTCGTCCGTCGCCATAGGAATTTTGGGGATATACAGTAGGTGTTTTGATGATGACGAGTAGTATGATGGCTGCACTTGAGATGATTTATGTGGTGAGGCAGGAGTGCAGGCTGCAACCACACATCTTGGCCCTCCCTCTCCTGATCCAGTGGTGGAAGTATTGCAACGACTGGGGAGAGGAAGAGTAACCTTAGTTGCCTGTCCATCGTGCATTGCCTTTGTATGCCGGTGTAGTCGTTGGGTTTCCATGGTGGTCACCTCTTCCGCCTACACTGCAAATGGGATCTTGTTGGAGCTCTGTAAGCATGTCTGCCTGATGCGAGGCTCCACGGAAGATTTTTCGTTCTGGGTTTACTCTCGTAGCCTTATACCTACCAAGATTAATCCGGAAGGTAGCGAGGCAATGGTTGGTAGGCGCCAGGTAATGTCCACATGCCAGTGGGCTTATGCACCGTCCCTCTGGGGCCCACTGTTACTCCGAGATCCCCTGCTGGTCTAGCTTGGGTCCAGAAGGCACCCAGTTACCGTGTGTTGCCACGAGGAGGCACAGCAGGAGTCTTGATGGTGAGGAGGCATTGTACTGGCAGGGAAGACTTACTGTATGCATGTTAAGTTGCTTCCCTGTTCACCACAATGGCTAGCCAGCGGCGGCAGCTGAAAGCGAGAGGGAGCAAGGAGTGCTTGCACCTTAACACTAACATAATGCTGCCACACTAAACGCATTTCACCACCCTGTGTGCGACACACACACACACACACACACACACACACACACACACACATTATTATTATATTATGCTGGGGCCGCAGTCACCACTGGATGTGGGCCAAGGTTACTGTGCCGAGGTCACTGGGCCGAAGTTACCATGGGCCGAAGTTACCATGGGCCGAAGTTACCATGGGTCGACTTCATGTGTATCATACAAACACAGCTGTAATAAGATAGTGCTATATTCAATACAGGAAGTTAAAGTGATCATACGTTTAGCCAGAAAATTTCCCACTGTCCGTGATCATAATTTTACAGAATAGTTTTACAGACAACCTAAACTAACTTATACTAACCTAAGCAAATATTATTGAGTTCTTAGAAATTGTGCAACGTGTAACAGCTATTGCCAACACAACAAACACCCTGAGTTAACGATCACTACACAACACACAACTGCCTTCACTTCGTTTCATTTTGTGAGATTCAGTGATGAGTGTGTTCGGCAAGGTGAGAATTTCTTATTTAATTTAAAAGTTTAGTGTTTACAGATTAATTCTCTTATTATACTGAGGTGTGTGTTTATAGTGAAATTTGAAATACTTAAAGAGTAAAACACGAAGTTCAATGAAGAGGATATAAAGGTTGTTCATATGTATTAATGAATATATCTTATTCATACATTAGGAAATTTAATTTGTCAAACCTACACAAAAGTTAAAAAAAAAAAATCTTACGAACATGACAAATCCCTCCTTTCTCCACTTTCATCTGAGCAATACCATATTGTACACATCATCCTAATACAGTAAAACCCTTTGTTAGAAGCTGATATTTTGCTCAATAATGTGGGCGTAATGACCCTATCAACTATTATTACAAATAGACAATTTTCGATTGCACACACACACACACACACACACACACACACACACGCAAAATTCAGCCAGGTTAAAAAGGGAGAGGAGGGAAAATAACAAAAACAGATATAGGTGTTGAGGAGGAAGGTCGAGGGTCGCCATTACCAAGTGTTGGACGTGAGACATTAAACTTCTTAATGGTCAACAAAAACTTGAAATGGCTCACTTACACTTAAGAGATATGTTCAGCCGTCGTGCACTGGAGCTGTGCGTGCGTGCGTGCGTGCGTGCGTGCGTGCGTGCGTGCGTGCGTGCGTGTGTGTGTGGGTGGGTGTGTGTGTGTGTGTGTGTAATTTTGTTTGTATATATGCTAACATGTGTAGTGTTGGGTGTTGATTGCCTGTGTGCGTAAAGTCATGAAATCGTTTACATACATAAGTGTGTGGCGATTGAGCGACTACAGCTCTCATCTCCGGTCCTAAGCGTTGCCGATTCTCCCTTAGGGCACCCAAGTTAACCCAACTGTGAACGGGCACCCACCAAAACATTCTGCCTCCCTGAGAACCAAAAGTTTAGTAACACTATTAGCTGTATCCGTCCCCAATTACACGTGTGTTAAAATTGATTTTTTCTCTTAATTTGTAAGCTGTTAGAAAACATAAGAATTCACGAATTTTGCATAGAGAGATATCATACCGTCCAATAAGGCATCCCAGGATTAAAATGCCCTTGTATGCCATCTAGATTGTACGATTCTTACCAACATTACATCTAATAGAACAAGACAAGATTTTACGCGTCTCTTTCATCGTCCGAGGAAACTGTATCACAGACTCCAACTTAATTATACTTTCTGACATGAAGACCTCTACACGCTGTCCTCGCTCAGTGTATCGTGGCGAACAATGACCTCTACACACTGTCCTCGCTCAGTGTATCGTGGCGAGCAATGACCTCTACACGCTGTCCTCGCTGAGTGTATCGTGGCGAGCAATGACCTCTACACACTGTCCTCGCTGAGTGTATCGTGGCGAACAATGACCTCTACACGCTGTCCTCGCTCAGTGTATCGTGGCGAACAATGACCTCTACACGCTGTCCTCGCTGAGTGTATCGTGGCGAACAATGACCTCTACACGCTGTCCTCGCTGAGTGTATCGTGGCGAACAATGACCTCTACACGCTGTCCTCGCCGAGTGTATCGTGGCGAGCAATGACCTCTACACGCTGTCCTCGCTGAGTGTATCGTGGCGAACAATGACCTCTACACGCTGTCCTCGCTGAGTGTATCGTGGCGAACAATGACCTCTACACGCTGTCCTCGCTGAGTGTATCGTGGCGAACAATGACCTCTACACGCTGTCCTCGCTGAGTGTCGTGGCGAGCAATTCCACGCTGTCCTCGCGTGTATCGTGGCGAGCAATGGCCTCTACACGCTGTCCTCGCTGAGTGTATCGTGGCGAACAATGACCTCTACACGTCCTCGCTGAGTGTATCGCTGGCGAGTGTATCGTGGCGAACAATGACCTCCACATACTGTCCTCGTCCTCGCTGAGTGTATCGTGGCAAGCAATGACCTCTACACGCTGTCCTTGCCAAGTGTATCGTGCGAGCAATGACCTCTACACGCTGTCCTCGCTGAGTGTATCGTGGCGAACAATGACCTCCACATGTTGTCCTCGGTTGGTGTATGGTGGCGAATAGTGACCTCCACACACTGTCCTCGCTGAGTGTATCGTGGCGAACAATGACCTCCACACGCTGTCCTCGCTGAGTGTATCGTGGCGAACAATGCCCTCCACACGTTGTCCTCGGTGGGTGTATGGTGGTGAATAGTGACCTCCACACACTGTCCTCGC
>NW_024744415.1:0-7994 GCF_018991925.1 Homarus americanus
GTAGTGGATATAGTGTATATGATAGTGTAGTGGATATAGTGTAGATTATAGTGTAGTGGATATAGTGTAGAAGATAGTGTAGTGGATATAGTGTAGATGATAGTGTAGTGGATATAGTGTAGAAAATAGTGTAGTGGATATAGTGTAGAAGATAGTGTAGTGGATATAGTGTAGATGATAGTGTAGTGGATATAGTGTAGATGATAGTGTAGTGGATATAGTGTATATGATAGTGTAGTGGATATAGTGTAGATTATAGTGTAGTGGATATAGTGTAGAAGATAGTGTAGTGGATATAGTGTAGATGATAGTGTAGTGGATATAGTGTAGAAGATAGTGTAGTGGATATAGTGTAGAAGATAGTGTAGTGGATATAGTGTAGATGATAGTGTAGTGGATATAGTGTAGATGATAGTGTAGTGGATATAGTGTAGATGATAGTGTAGTGGATATAGCATAGATGATAGTGTAGTGGATATAGTGTAGATGATGGTACTAGTGGATATAGTGTGAAATGATAGTGTAGTGGATATAGTGTAGATGATAGTGTAGTGGATATAGGATATATGATAGTGTAGTCAGGATATAGTGTCAGACCTACACCCCTCTAAGACTCACTGTGTCAGACCTACACCCATCGTTTCACTGTGTCATACCTACACCCTCTAAAACCACTGTGTCAGACCTACACCCTGAACACCACCGTGTCCAGACCTACACCCCTCTAAGACAAGTGTCAGACCCACACCCTCTAAGACCACTGTGTCAGACCTACACCCTCTAAGACCACCGTGTCAGACCTACACCCCTCTAAGACCACACCCCTCTAAGACCACTGTGTCAGACCTACACCCATCTAAGACCACTGTGTCATACCTACACCCCTCTAAGACCACTGTGTCAGACCTACACCCCTCTAAGACCACTGTGTCAGACCTACACCCCTCTAAGACCACTGTGTCAGACCTACACCCCTCTAAGACCACTGTGTCAGACCTACACCCCTCTAAGACCACTGTGTCAGACCTACACCCCTCTAAGACCACTGTGTCAGACCTACAGCCTCTTGTATAATTAAATCCGCTTTTGTTTCCTTCTGGGTGACATTATTTTGAGAGATTTTATTTTCTATTGTTTTTTGTGTTTTGGGGAGGAATTTGTTTTGGTGATATGTATGAGTGAGAGAGTTTCTTTGTTATTGTTAGATTGTGTTATTTTTCTGCCAAATTGTCTTCCATAATTGATGCGGAACTATATTTTCGACACTACCCCCGTAATTCTTGCCCACAATACCCTTGTCTATACACACACACACACATTGCCCTGTTTAATACCCACTCTGCCCCGTTTTTGTACCCACCTTATATCACTCTGCACCCCCCCCCTCCCCCTCACCCCGGATATCCCCGTCATTCCTCGGGTAACATTAAAGGGTAGCGGCGGAGACATAACTAACTTAAAACGTCTACTCTCGTCTCCTTGTTTCCACGAAGCAGTCAGACCTCTGTGTGTGTCACCCGTATAGTGAGGCGGGTAGGACTGATTGTGGCCACTTTTATACACTGCGGATGTTCCAATGTATTTTTATTTTATTTTTTCTCCGTCGTGAGTTTTTAGAAAAGTGTTTTGCTTTGTTCGTGTGTTTATGTTTGTGTTTTTGCTGTAGTGTGTTTATTTTGTCTGTTACTCTTTTGTTAACTTGTGCATTGTATTTTATATTTTTTGCTATAGTTTTTAAGTCTTATTTTTTTTGTTAACTCGTATGTTTGGTAAAAATTCATATTAAAATGTGTTTATAAGCTGCTGATGTAGTTCCAAAGATTTTTTCCTTCTTTGTAAATTTTCAGAAAAGTATTATGTTGTTTTCGTATTCCTGCTTTCGTTAAATAAAAAACAAAATCAAATCGTTGTGCTGTACGCCGCAGGAGGGTTGGTTTCAGTATTTTTTTTTTTATTATTTTTTTTCACTCGGGAGTTCTACAAAGAGATATTTACGAGTGTCCATATTAACCGGGGTGATACTATTCAACGTTTCTGTAAGTCGAATAAATTCTCTTTTATATGTCTGGGTTTGGTGAATAAAAACACCCAGCTATATGAACGTTGTGTCTTTATAAACAGGTCGAACTCTTCATCTTTGTGGGGGTGAGAACGTGAGCCTGGGGTGAGAACGTTACCTTGGGGTGAGAACGTTACCTTGGGGTGTGAACGTTACCTTGGGGTGAGAACGTTCCCTTGGGGTGAGAACGTTATCTTGGGGTGAGAACGTTACCTTGGGGTGAGAACGTTACCTTGGGGTGAGAACGTTACCTTGGGGTGTGAACGTTAGCTTGGGGTTAGAACATACCTATATACGTAGTACATCTGAGTGGACTGGGGATGCTTTGGGATCGACCTATAGTCATCCCTAAGACAGAAGTCGAGTTTTATCTCCACTCAGCCACCGCCTCTCACCCCCAACCCCACCTCTATCGGAGAAACAGTGAAAGTCTTACCTCAGGTTCAGTAAATTAATTAAGTTATGGTACAGTAGAGTCCAACACTGGGTAAACACAAGACAACAAACAGTAATGGACAGTTTTATCCCAGAACCAGTCCATTAGTGAGAGTAGTAGTGGTAGTAATGGTACACTTGATCGGCCTATGGTGCACAAATGTCACTCAAAATATAATGGTTACAGGAAGATATTTTGTTATTGCTCGTCCCCGGCAGGCAAGGTAATATAGCGATATGTGCGAAATAATAATAATATTAATAATAATAATAATAATAATAATAATAATAATAATAATAATAATGATAATAATAATAATAATAATAATAATAATAATAATAACAACAATAATAATAATAATGATAATAATAATAATAATAAAAATTATTATTAACGGTTTATTAAATGAACATGGCAAGCGGAAGGCTGAAAATATACAGTTACATAATTGGGAAATGGGTCTCTTGATTAACAAATAATGTACAAGTAACATAAGTGATACAAATATGATACATAATAAGGTGGGGAGAAGGTTATACTACAAGGCATTCCAACATAGTAACATATCAAAAAGGTAAGATTGACTGGAAGTGAATACACTGGTTGATTACGAGTTATTGATAATTTCTTACAATGGTTGAGACTGGGCTGTTCTTATAGTGATCAATACGTGGTCGTAAGGACATCCTGCATGAATGATCCGTGTACATAAAGACTACAGATGACTTATAATATAAAGAAAATAGTACTAAATTACATTAGACATAATAGTAACAGTATTGGTGCATATCGTGTTATGAGGAGGTGTGTTTGTATTACTGGGAACTAATTATCGTATCTATTACAGGTAAACATCGTCACAAGCGAAAGTTAATGGTCTGAGATACAAGTTAAGGCTACAGAGAGGTCGAGGCCACTCCACCATAACGCCTTGGTAGGGACGTTTTGTTATGGTAAGTAAATGAGGAAATACTTGGTAATTTAAGTTAAGGTTAGGAATGGATGATGAATTCCGGTGTGTATCACTTTGTATATTTATGTATATTTATGCATATGTGTATACAGTGTGGTTATTAGGTGTTCAAGAAGGATGTTCACTGTATTATGGTGTTTGTTAATCGTGAAAATATTGGACGTATTCGTATCTGCATTAGCCAATCAGCTTTCATTTTTACAACGAATCAGTCAACCAATCGGGGTTGATGTAGCTAATTAGGTAATCGTATTTTATATGCAACGAATAACTCAAGTTCAGTTGTGTAATCTTAGTCAGCCAATTTTTTATGACCTATTACTTAATCCTATTTTGTCATTTATCTCTATTTCGTTTACCAATCACAAAGCCTGTTTCTATAACCAATTATCATACCTATTTTAAAAGCTAGCCTTCTTTTTACGACCAATAACAAGGGGTAATTTCATATCCAGGAACCACCCAATTTTGATACCCAATTACCATAGGCCCATTTTTAAGACCAATTGTCAGACTTTATACCTGACAACTAATCAATAAACCCAGATTAATTTTTAACCAATTAGCTTCCTCGAGTTATATAAACAAATCAGACAAGACTCCCAATTAAAACAACTGATCAACCCCCCACTACTACAGTGACTTGCATATGTCCATAGTGTGTGCGTGCGTGTGTGCGTGCGTGTGTGCGTGCGTGTTTGTTTGTTTTATTAGATATTTTTTTCAGGGCAACTTATACAGAAAATATTGATAAAAAAAATTGAATCCCCTAAATATAGATTCCTTTGATCTCCGATATTAAATAATGAAATGTTTTGGGTCGGCTGGTCCAAAACGCGGTTCGTCGGGTTTCAGGAATCTTAATTACTATTTTTTTTCATTTCTTTTGGTTATCAGGTATATTAATGTATTTTATCTTTGTTTGTCTAATAGTTCGTCTAACTTAACACAACATAACACAATAATAACATAATAATAACATAATAATAACATAATATAACATAACATAACTTAGTCAAGCCAAAAGTTTACTTAACCTGAATTATTATCACCTGACCTTACACAACACACAACTTACTACTTTGCTGTCACTCGGATGTGAGTATGGCGATCATCCAGCTATGATACAATGATATGAGTTATTAACACAACACAACATAAACAAATCTAACCTAACCGAACACACAGGTAGTGCTTGGGTGTTGGTGCGGCTGATGTTATGGTGCTCCCAAGATTATAATATTATCTTAATCAAGGGCTGTTGCGTTGTTGTTTATAAAGAAATTGAAATGTCACGCTGTTACTCTTGCAGTTTGTTGTCTTTTACACCGCTCAATAAATATTTGTAAATATTTTATTATTCTGTTATTAATGCATTATTACCTCTGTTGATCACAATGTGCTCAGTAGTCCTTTATTACTTCATGTTCTCATCTGTTGACTCAATTTCTCAAAAAGGAAGAGACACCAGATATTGTTTACAAATTCCTTCACTGGTTTATTGCCTACATCACGTGGATAAATATTCCCGCGACGCTTTTCGCCCAAGTTGACGTAGAGAATTAGTGTTGACTCCTGTCACTCTAGTAGCGGTCGTCTTGTTGGTAGATTTACTTCCTATGTGCATTTTAAATCTAATTTCGAAACGAACAGAAGTCCACATGGGGTGGGGTAGGGGGGCGGGTCGTCCTGGACCTGGTAGACACTGCAGGGTGTCCAGAGAGATATATCTTAGTTGTTCAAGAGCAGTAACACAACATCTCCAGGGCTTGTGTTTGGAGCTACTTGTACGTGTACTGTGTCACAGCGACACAAGACACCCACATGCTATTATCATCGCCCACGGAGACGAAAATAAAACCCAGTCGTCGCCCTGTCCGTCTGTTTGTTTGTGTGTCATGCCTGAGTGTACATGAAGAACCAGGAGGGTGATCATGTTTGGCCGGAATCATCACCACCTTAGGGTTGCCAAGAGCATAGATGGTACACGAATATACTGACCTTCATCATCACAAACAGAATTACAAACCCAAGAGGACTTTGCGTAACCTTCTATAACATAGGTATGATGAGAATACCTTCCTTATCTGTGTCTGTCTGTCTGTCTTTTTATACGCGTGAAAGCTCTCAAGTACGATAAGTCCTTCGCTGAAAAATCTATTACGATAAAACTTGGGTAGGAATATTGTGGCAGGTAAGACTAGGGACGGGAGTGCATATGAGCGGTGTGTGTGCGCGGGGGCGGGCGGGCGGGCGGGCGTGTGTGTGAGACCGACCTTTCATTCCGTTGCCAGGATAGCCAGAACACGGAAAATGTCACGACCACGTCGACATCAAAACACGTTGTTTTTGCTAGACCGCTTCTGTGGAAACTACCATAGCTTTTCTTGCTGTTATTGTGATGTTATCTATAGTAATTAGAGTTAGTGGTGTTATCAACAGTAACTATCCATAACTTTGTTTGTTTATGGTGTTATTATGGTTTATTTATTGTGATTTTTCATTTTTTTTTTATATAATGGGGATTGTGTAATTTTATTGCCATAGTACAAAAAAAATAATTTTCAATGAAGTTCTTATATATTGTCTATGGTACAGTTAGGTGGCACAGCTGGTCAATATTATGTGGTAAACTTATTATCGTTTCTATGTGGTACAGTGATTACAGTAGTTGTTATGTGTGGTACTCTTGTTTAACACTGATACAGGCCCGTGGATCATCCTTCACTACACCACTCCATTGGCCACGCACTATAATATATACTGTATATTGAAGTTAAGTTATAAACGACATTAGTCTGAACTGCCAGAATACCGAGTGTGTGTGTGTGTGTGTGTGTGTGTGTGTGTGTGTGTGTGTGTGTGTGTGTGTGTGTGTGTGTGTGCGCTCTATGTTTATCGGCGTCCTTCACTGTTATGTCTGCGTCAAACATCATAATATTAAGCTAGAGCCACAGTCAGCTGTTCACTTGAGCTGCCTCCGTTAAGCCAACAGCTGTGTGGCTGGCCCAGATACCTGCTATTGTTATTTTCCTGCCACGGCTTAGGAAGGGGGGGGGGGGAGGCCAGTCAGGGTGGGGGAGGCCCTAACTGGCCCTGGCACTATAGAGGGAAGTTTTTTCCTTCTGGTACTGCAGAAAGGCCCTATATAATCTGGCGGTAATTTACGGCTAGGTTAGGTTAGGTTAGGTTAGGTTATAAGTGTTGGTCAGGTGTGGTTAGTTATGTGTATTTAGGTTATCTAGGTTAGGTATTGTTGCGTGGGGTTGGGTTAGGTTAGGTTAGGTTAGGTTTGTTTAGTTTAGGTTAGCTCCAGTTCATTTTAGTTTGATTTGGTTAGGGTTAGTTAGGTTCCTTAGGCTCTTTAGGTTAGATTAGATTTCGTTGTGATAAGTGTAGGTTGCTTTAAGTTATGTTAGTCTGTTCGGCTAGCTTAGCTTAGCTTAAGTTGAAATAAAATTGGGTTGGTTAGAATAGGTTTGTTTACGTTGGTTAGGTTGGATTATGTTGGTTTAGGTTTGATTAGGTTATGTTGGTTTTGTTACGTTGACTAGTGAGTGAAACAAATAACAAGACCCTGCAGTGCTCTTGTTCGTGGTAGAAGACCCAACATGATGCATCTTACGGTCGTACCGGCTAAACCAAACATCAGGGGAGATATAAGCCATCCCAGCTACTACTAAGAGTAAATGGTACAGGTTAACCCCTACACTGATCTACAAATCCTACAGTAAACCTCTACATGAGAGCTAAATCCATTACTGCTACTGTTTGGCTGGTAAATGGGAGAGGGGGTATTACAGCTGTTAAAAGCTTCCCACGTGCGCGAGGCCTCTCTCTCTCTCTCTCTCTCTCTCTCTCTCCGGTTTACCCAACATCATCAACATACCATCTGGCGAGCATGGTATTGCAACCTCTCTAGAACAGTCTTAATGTTTTCATACTCTTCTTTAATTTGTACAGAATGTCCAATTGGAATTGAACCATACTTGTTTCCGTTATGAAGAAGAACACATTTCAAGCTCCTTTTAGAACTGTCAATAAAAAAGTCTCCAATCCTTACTATCATATGCTGGTAGTCCCATGGAGAGAAGAAGTCCTTCTACATCATTACAAAAAACAAGCTGGTCATATGAATGAAAGTACTTCCGCAGTTGCTCTTCTCTGTTGCGATAAAAGGAGACACTCGTGCCAGGTTTTAAGAGTCGTTTCTCTTGAAGCCTAGAAGCTAACAATTCAGCAGACTGTTTTGGCAAATTTAGATCTCTGACCAGATCATTCAATTCTGACTGAGTAAACAACGTTGGCTTTTCACAATCTTCACCAGATGGCTTGAAAAGATCAGTCTCTTCATCAGTAGAAACAGGTGAATTCCGGTCTATATCCTCAATCTCTGGTAGCTCAGTAAATTCTGGCACGTTACGTGATGGAGCACATCTGAGATCAGATTTGGATTCAGCACCTTAAACTTAGTAAAAAATAGTTAAAAGGTTTCATGCCAGAAAAAAAAATATTTTTTTGTAGAC
>NW_024744416.1:0-48204 GCF_018991925.1 Homarus americanus
ATGTGGTAAGCGCCAACCATCAGCAGAGCGAGGGGAGGGAGGGAGAGTGAGGCTGGGAGCCACATGACTGGGCTCGGGAGTAGGCACTGTGGATGCTAGAAGGTGTCACATTGATTACTACACTACACCCACAAATACCACTTTACACGTGGTCACAGTTCAGTGACACTGATGTGAAGTCACTAAGTATAACACTCAGTTTCACAATGAGCGAAATACTGTATAATTTAGTTTGGTTATCATTAGTGTGTGGTGTGTGGCACACAGGTGGTGAACGGTGGTTGGGAGGCGCAACTCTTATGATGCGAGGTAAGTTGACCTCTATAGTCCCATACATAAGAGGGAGGAAGGTAAGCAGGCGGCAGCAGGCAGAACGCTGGCCTCAACCTTAATGACAGGGACTGGGTGCCAACTTCACTGTATCACGTCACACTGTATTTTCCTCTATACAGTTTGGTTATGGTACATAATTATACAGTCCACGTTTATAGGGTCGAGGTACCGAGATAACTAAGGCACACAAGGTAACTTCTCACACCTGTACCAAGCTTAACACAGCGCTGAAGCCAAGTCAGGTCAGAGGTGCCCATAAATGAACTGTCCTGAGGGGGTGAGGCTCATCGCCCTGCATTTGTCCCAGCCTCCTCACATCCTGAGGGGTTGATGCCATCTTCAGAACCTCTGTACAAATATTCTTAAACTGCATCTTATCGTGTGTTATCTTACTCACAGTTCCCTCCTCCTGGCTCTCAGGGACTCCAAAAACTATTACATTGTTTCTGCACTGGAAACATTTCCGTTGTTCCTCCTCTCCCCTAACAGTAGGTCCATTAATTTTCATTTCTTCGACACACTTCTTCAGAGTCCCTAGCTGCTGTAGAACCTGTTCTGATCCTGCAATACTCTCCACCACCTCCCGTGGCTCTGCTAATGCGTCAGCATAACTCCTCTTAGCAACCACCACCATTCTGTCGGCTACTTCCTCAGTCTTAGCAAGGATCTCTTTCCCAACTTGTTCTAGTTTGGCAACCAGCAAGGCTCCAGCTTCATCTATTTTCGTCCCTAGGGAACTCGTTCCCCTATGGCTTGCAATCGCCTCTTTCACCTTGACTATGCAGCCAGGGCAATACCAGCAACAGCCCTCGTGCTTTACGGCAGCTTGCATCGCCCTAAACGTTGCAAGGATCAGGCCTGTATCATCCATATCCGTCATCCCCCGCATGGTTGTTGTTGTGGGGGGGAGGGGGAGTACAGACTATATATAGATTTACACCTATTTAAAAAGAAAGAAAAACAAAAACAGTACTTAGCTGCCCTCTGTTGGTTTTAGCCTTCCCTGTTGCCTTTAGGGTTGTCTTCTGTTTTTCTCTTCTTTTTTTAGTTCACTTCGGCATTTGTCGGTATCTATGTGCTATCTCCATGAACACAGCATTTTGCTATGAATATCGGATTTTATACACTCACTCAGTCCTTTAGAAACACAAAAAAATAAAATAAAACTTTCTTTGGGGCGGTAATAGAATGCCTCTTAGGATAGCCAAGTTTGTTGATTTATTTTTATTTTTTATTTATTTTAGCTATTATTTCCTTTTACTTTCTTTTCCCGTTCTCATCAACGACTATATCTCTTTGTGCTATCACTGTGTACACTGTATCTCTAATAGTATGTATGAGCACGTGGTCAGTCACGTTCTGGTGGCAGCTGAGAGCAGAAAGAAGGTTGTGACTCTCAACACACTCAGTATATTCAGTGTATTATTGGCAGCAAGGATGAAAAGTTGATTGAACTGGTTCGTGGACATTAAGTACAGTGATAACCTATTTAAGGAGAACACATGGAAAACAATAGGAGATGAACTGAACAAACAAATTTATTTCAGGTAATTACAGCTTTAACTCATGGTTTTTATTCCTTGTGCTTACTAGACATATCTCACAGTTGTGAGGTGGCTCATAACGGGAACAAAGTAGTTTAGTCACCGCCAATATACAGATCCTGAAGGGCTATTAGAGAAGTTTTTAATTTTTTCTCTCACATTGAATGCACTCTGGTGGGCATTTCAGCCTTGTCGAGCTATGGCAATGAAATTGTTTGCCATGTTGTCTATGACATTCTGTTCCTTTATGTATTTATGCAAAATGAAAGTTGCAAAAACAATATTGTCTGCATTGTCAGGCAGTAGCTTCGGGGTCCTGTGATTTATTTGAAGTGTTTCACTCAACAAACCGTAGGTGTTCTTTGGAACTCACCTTGCACGTGACAGTTTATAATTGAAAACACAGCCAATCTCTCCTTCGGTGATATTGCTTCCTGACATTTAGTGCTACTTATATTGAATTTATATTTTGACATTCTGAAGTACTGGTAAAATTTTACTTCATTATCTTGCAGTTCCTTGTACAGACTCCAATATTCCCCTTCTATTTTCTATTTCTCAAGCTTTGATGAACCCACACTCTTCTTTTTGTCACGCAAAATATTTCCCCCGTCTTCTTCATCCACATTTACCGTCACGTCTCCGTCCAAAGTGTCATGGACTCAACTCTGGACACTGGAGCTGGAGAATAGGCTTTTGGTAATTTAGCGTCATCAGCAAAAGAATCTGTGCTATTAGAAGGGTTGGAGAGCGAGGTCACTGATATGGAGTAAGAAGATGATAGGATGTAGAATTAAACCTTGAGGCACTGCTACACTGATAGAAAATTAGTCCCACAACTTCAGATCTGATACTGGGAGAGAGAGTAGGAGATCCAGGAAATTATAGACCTTGTGATACTAAAAGATGAAGTAACAAGGGTATCAAGGAATATCAATTCAGTGAACATATATTATCGGGAACATTTAATACTAGTTTTGTAGTTAACATTTGTTGTTAATAGTGTGTTTAACATGAAGTACTAGTGTTTTAAATAACACAGAGTATTTATAATGCAGTTATTCTCTGTTTTGGCCACTTAAGCTATGTTAACTATCAAAGATTTAAAGGATAGATAACGTATGATTGTCAAGGTAATTTTATGTAGTAGTAATGCCGTGAACATGTGTAGTAGTATTAACACTATTTCTTTGTGTTGCAGGGCGAGGTGAAGGTGTGGTCGCCGTCAGCGTTGTTCGGCTCAGTGTCACTCCTGTCTACTGGTCTCGCCTTCTTCCTTCCCGAAACTGTAGATATAGAGTTACCTGAGAGTGTTGACTATTTTGCCAAGAAACCTAAAACACCATCTGACAACAGCACAGAGGGCAATACATTGCCATCGGAGTCATAAGTTATGAGGTGAAAGAAGATTATTAGGGATTGAAGAAAAGTGGAATACTGGAATACAGTAGAAGTAGAAAGAATCTGGGCTCAACCAGATCGCTTCATCTTACAGTATATATCTGTGTTCAGGAAGTCATTTATTCTGGGAGAAGTATAGAAAAACAGGTGTTAATTAAGGGAGTTGTAGCATTGCAAAAGCCAATAGGAAAATTAACTTTTTATGCATGTTTGAAGTTAGAATTCAGAATGTAGCGAAAAGTGAAAACTAAAAAAAAAATAATTCGCACAATTGGCATTACGGAATGTTTAGTCAATTAATCAGGGTGCGAGGGTATGAGACCTTAATCCTTCCGTTTTCTTGATATTATGATCTCCCTGCAGGGTTCTCGGTGGCCTATTTGCGGTGTATAAGGAAGTGTTTAATCTCCAACCCGTGTAAAAGTGCTCACCATACATTGTAATTCAGCAACTGTTCTCTTTTTAAAATATCCCCGCCTACACCTGACCTCACCCAGACGACCGCCACCACCCAGACCACCGCCACCACCCAGACCACCAACAAACCTCCCCCCCCCCTCGCCAACCACAGACAACCCAAAACAAAATGGCAATGCATCCGACCACACGCCAAACAAAAAGGAAGAATACCTCGCCTCTCTCACTCCCTAACCAGAAAAACAAACGAATAGTCTTGAGAGACTTATACCCTCACTGGCGGAAGAACCCGGAGAGCGACCCCGACGAGACCAATAGCCCCACCCCCACCCCGAACACCCTTCACCTCCCTCACCCCCTAGTATAAAGGGGGCTTTTTCTACTGTCACCATTTGTAAAGGGGCAGATTTCTTGTTAGTCTTTTCTTATTAATCTATCCCCCTGCTGTTAACTTTTAACTCTTCAACCTTTTTTCTCTTAATTTCTTACTTCATTCATTTTCTACATTAGTTATTTCATTTCATATAGTTAATTCATAACCTCTGACCTTTGGTAGCATGGCGAGGGTTTGGGCACATGGGTTCTGTAATTCTGGTATCGAGATATGGACAAGAATAAAGGTAGATACTGAGGGAAAATGATATCCCTAACGTGCTCTAAAATTGGTTTATAAAAAATGAAATTAAATTTGGTTAAAGATGTCATAAACATACAACTAAAAGGATCAACTCCTTGGCTTTACTCATCTCCAATTCCAAGTAGATACTCTCACTTCTTACATAGTTACTGGTTGTACCTTTAAAAGAACACTCCACATGACATGCTTACATATGGCACCTTTACTAGAACTCATTTGGTAGTACATATGAATGGTGTACTCACAACCCTCATAACACGCGTTATTACTGGTAATATCAATATTTATGGGTTCAATACTCAACATGGGACAACTATACTTCTACTAGTTATCCCCAATCATATACAACAATAATGGTTAGGACTCAGTTGGTAGTACATATGAATGATGTACTTACAACCCACACACAAGCATTATTACATAAGAACATAAGAAAATAAGGAGTCTGCAATAGGCCGGTTGGCCTGTGCATGGCAGCTCCTATCGAGAGTTACTACCACTCTATCATCCATGAATCTATCTAGCCTCATTTTGAAACTTTCCAGAGTTCCCGCACTTACGACAAAGTTGCTAAGCTTGTTCCACTCGTCCACCACCCTATTTGTGAACCAGTTTCTTCCTATCTCCCTCCTAAACCTAAACTTATCCAACCTGAATCCGTTGCTCCGAGTCCTATCCTGCGGATTTATCTATATCCTTTGTGATTCCGCCATCATTCTATCATATCTCCCTTTACGCTCTTCGTCTTTCTGGGGAATGCAAGTTAAGTTTCTTTAACCTATCCTGATATGGAAGGTTTCTAAGTCCCGGAATCATTTTTGTCATTCTTCGCTGCACCGACTCTAGTGAATTTATATCCATTCTATAATAGAGGCACCAGAACTGAACCGCATAATCGAGGTGCGGCCTGACTAGCGCAAGATATAGTTGCAATAAGACCTCTGCACTCTTGTTACTTACACTTCTAGATATAAAACCCCAATACTCTGTTTGAACATTAGGCCCATAGGTCCGGGCTTACAAGTACCCCTAAATTCTTTTAAGAGTGAACTTCTCCAGGATATTGTTAAGGCTGTATATAAGTATTTGTTCTTCCAATGATAACACTTGCTGGTTGAATTTCATTTGCCATTTTTCAGACCACCCCTGCAGTTTATTTAGATCCTCCTGTAATGCATTTGCATCCTGCCCTGAACTAATTTGCCGCCGTATTTTGGTGTCATACGCAAACTTGCTTATGTCACTGCTGATCCCAGTATCTAGACTGTTTATGTAGATTATGAACAAGAGTGGGCCTAGTACTGACCCCTGGGTTCAATACTCAACATGGGATTGTAACGGGCCGCGTTTACTCTTTTCAATAATTTACCATCAGTTATTCTTATATGTTCTTTATCTCTATATACCTTATATTCTTATATAAGTAACTCGTATGCTTCTCTGCTTATGTTTTCCAAGTCAATGTTCTTTCTTTTCATTTCCTTTCATATAGATTGTATTCTCAGTTTCAATGTTCTTACCTTTCTGAAGTTTACTTTGTTTTATGTCTATTCTTATACATGGGTTAGTCTGGGGAACCATGTTATTCTTTGTACAACACTTTTTATACTTACAAAGGGTAGCTGCCACCACCCAGACTTTTCATTATATAACAGAACTCATGGAAGGGTTTTGGGTAGTGTGGTAGATGTATAGGCACGTGAGTAAGTATTATTTTCTGGGAACCAATGTTTAGAAGGAGCAGAGTGGTGATACTCAGATTACTAATTCAATATTTATTAACACAGTGAGTGAAGATGCATCTTAGATTCACTCAGGCTAAACAGAACCGCAATTAACTTATTAAATCATCAAACACTTCAAGAGCTTATTACCTCATTCAACACCTCCAAATACTCATTACTTTATTAGACAATTGGGATATCATTACCTTGATACATGAGATTCCGTAACTATTATTCACAAGCCATCACTGGACCCTCAGGTCTTACTTTAACAAGTAACACATTACCTCTTCACTTCTTGATTAGAGCATGATACTCTCAGGTTATTCGTTCATGATTACTACAGATGAATACATAACACATTGGACTAACTCCACAATTATAGTAACATACAATACCTCCTGTTAGTTTGCAAGGAACAACCTGGTACCTTGAACTCTCATTCAGTGGTTCAATACTTAACCTGGGATGACTATATTTCTGCTAGTCATCCCTAAGCATGGATATTAATACGGCTCCATACATATAACCAAGAACAGTGGGTAGACCATGATCATACGACGGAGTCAGTGGGCCAGAGTTGTTTACAGGCTTGCTCGCTAGCTCGGAGCGCCTGGCCCGGGAAAAGTTGACTGTGGCGGTGGGCCGTGGCGTCTGCCAAGGAATCTCGCCCTGGGATTCTAATCTCGCCACCTTAAAGACGTCTTTCGAGAGACATCGTGCCCATAGGCGGCTCCCAAACCTCAGGAGTGTTGCTAACCCCCACAACAGCGTCTGGAGACGTGGAGAAGAAATCACAGAAGGAGTGAATATTTAACTTCACTATACAAAACATACGTCTGGCACCGGTTCAGACGATAGCTAGAGCTCTACTTTACTTGACCCACTTGGCACTGAAGGTACTATGTTAAAACATGAACACTGATATTCACAAAAAATGACTAAGTTAAACTGAGTTAATATGGCGGCGTGGAACACAAGTGAACATACCTGGAGACGTGGAGAAGAAATCACAGAAGGAGTGATTTCCCCTCGCGCGCCTGCATATATACGGGCCTGAGGGCATATTCCTACTAGAAAGATAAATTTCACTAACAATAGACCCTCTATTCACAGTAGTCGTTGGACACCTAGCTGTGACCGTCAGCGTCACAGATCAGGCTAATTTTCTACATCTATATTTATGATTTAATCAGAGGTTGAGTTTGTCAGTAAAGAGGTGAATTGAAGTTATATATGCGTTCGCAACTCTATTGGCCTGACCGCAAACCACATCCCCGGTCAAACGGCCGTTAAATCTGGGAGAATTTTGAGTTTGACAGGAACTGTTCAGAAGATGAATGACTTTCTTAAATAGACAACTGACACTAACTAAACTATGAACATCAGATTCTCTGATGTCGGGGCAACAAAACAATATAACTTCAGTAGCGATCAGAAACCCATGGATATCCCCACGGACGACCTAAAATACGCCACTCTAACTGGCAAACTCAACACTCGCCTACTTGACACGTCTTACTAACAATAAGGACAGTTGAAGCGTTCAACACCACTCACAATGGATCTTGAATGTTCCAACTGTAAACAGACATATCTAAGTTGACTCAAAACAAAGGTGTTCTCTCTCACATTCAAATACATTATATAGAGAGGTTTGTTTCAGTAAGTCAGAGAAAATGGGATAACGGAGGACTGAGGCGTCTTGAAGTGACGAGAAAACGGACTCCTCAGATGGAGGACTCAAAATAAAGCAGAGGTACATGTTTTGTGGGCTATTGAGCGTAATATGAATCATTTGATTTTGGCGTTAACTGACGTGTACGACCGTGGTCTTTACAAAGCTTTCCCCTCCCCAAGATTCAATATTATGCGGTATAGTCGACAAAACATTCACAGTAAATACATAATTTTCAAAACACAATATCTTGCAATACTGGGGTAATGGTCATCAATACAGGCAACACACATGGTTACATAATTTTCACATACATAAAATTTTGCAACTCAGTTGACTAATCACACAAACTCCCAGCCAGGGCAGATAAAATGAACACAGCACCACTTGTTATGGCACACAGAAGAACATAATCATACATCAATATTACAGAACATAATAATAAAAATAACAGGCCGGCCTGAATTACAGTTTTGTACACTTTTAACTGCACCATCCACCAGGACGGCAGGTAGTTTCCATCTTGGCAATTGATCAGACATGTATAACACTTTTAACTACAACATCCACTAGGATGACAGGTAGCTTTGTAGGACACTTTCAACTACAACATCCACTAGGATGACAGGTAGCTTTGTAGGACACTTTCAACTACAACATCCACTAGGATGACAGGTAGCTTTGTAGGACACTTTCAACTACAACATCCACTAGGATGACAGGTAGCTTTGTAGGACACTTTCAACTACAACATCCACTAGGATGACACTGGACCCAAGCTTCAAAATTCAACAATTGAGATCTCAAGCTAGGAATAGTTAGACTGACCCCATCCAGCCACTGAAGTATTTGGGTTGACCTTATCACAAAAGAACCATTCTCCACTCGCGGGATGAGGCAAGATCGGAATGGCCAGAGTATGGACTCAAATAGACTTTAATGCCAGCGACCCGGTCCCCATGAAACCCCCAAAACCTCAGTGCCCTTCTGTTACTTTGCAATGCAAGCTTCTTAAACTGCACTAGGCCCATGTACTCTTGTACCTGCCTAGCAATTACTTCACCATGCATGCGTCTTAAACTGCACTAGGTCCATGTACACGCCTAGCCGTGACTAAAGTCCAGCCCAACTACCTCCTACATTAACCCAGGCCTACTGCAGATAGGACCTCCAAGCAACTTGATCACTCACACCAAACGATGTTCTCACTGCAGTAAGACACATCTACTCATTCCTCTTGTCCATGGTACATACTGACAATCCCTCCCCCAACAGGGTCACTCTGGCCACTTGACTGGCGAAGCCAACAGTTGATGTTCATCATTAACACATCTCAACAAGATGTAGATGCCCTTGACGGCAGAATCATCAGGTGGTAGCATTTACTTTTACTACTACAGTGCTTTTCACATTCAGCTCATCTCCGGTAACATCTTCATATTGGGTACTTACAAGGCCTAAGGGGCCCTACGCCTAAAGTACTAACAAAACTTAAAGAAACCAACTGCACTGCACCGCCTGTACCAATCAAAACTGCACAACTACACCTTCCCACTGGCAATTGTATGAAAGGGGAAACACTGGAAGGACTTTCTCAATACTCTAGCTAACCTGTCTGACAAGGTTGAAAAATCATTAGTCCACACTATGACATTATCGGGGTAGTTACATTCAACTCGGTTCTTCGCTGCAAAAGGGGTTACTACTTGGTTTACTTCTCTGGTAAAAATAATAAAAAGAATAACGGGACTGGTTGAAAAAACCCAAAAGATAAGCGTGTAAACCTTCATAAGTTATATTCCATCACTAAATGTGGTTAGGTCTCGACTTTTGTCGTTAAGTATTACTTTAATCATATGCGTCTTTCAAGTCTAAGGTAGAATACTATTCATTGCTTGACACTCTCTCTACTAATTTATCTAAGTTGGATAAGTCTAAGCATACTTAACAAAAGATCTATTCAAATCACTGATTTCCTCCTTTCTCACCCGAAGTCTAGTACCGATGATAACAACTAGCTTCCTCAGCCTCACCGGCAGTTTTCCTTTCATCAGGTTCTGATCCCGATGGAAAATCTCTAAACTTGATTTTCTCACTACCCCTCCGAGCCTTCGGCGTTCCCCGCCGATGAATGCTGGCCTCCATGGCTTTGGCAAGTTCTCGGAACTCACACATAAGTTGTAACTTATTCACAACTACTGTGATCATCGTGCGCTGATGTCACAACAAATCTTCCACAAAACAACCCCACCAAAGATAAATTCAATTAACACCCTTCCAGAGCAAAGGAGGTAAACGTTAACACATAAATGCCTCGGATACCTTTTAAATGGATACTCACCCAAAAAAAATTTAAAGCCAGTAATAGTATGGGTGACTCACTCAGCAGATTAAGTATCTCTAAAGACAACACTACAAGGTTTCAATTCACACAGTACTCATAGCAATGCTCAAAATAAAATACTTGATGGTACTTGACGAGAATGTCTCAAGAAAATATAACTCTGTAGATTTCACGAATGATAAACACTAAGCGGATTTTCTGTACTCACAAGAATTCACTGTCTTTTTCAAATGTCTTGACACTGTGTTTACACTACACAATTTACTCTGTGCTTTACTCACAATTGGTGGTCCTTACATGTACAGAGGGTGTTTCCAGCAATCCATGTTCAGAGATTGTATGTCTTAGATGTCCATTTCACCACCGAGTCCTCAACCCAATCAATACTATGGCTGAAAATACACCGGAATTAGTTCTCAAATACATATAACCTCTTTACCAACAATGCATATCAGTCTACACTGTAAGAAATGGTAAGACAGTATGTAATAAAATTCTCTGTAAAAAAAAACAGGTTGAAAATTACAACACTGAAAAATTTAACACCAAACTTGTGTTATCTCAATAAATTCAATGGTAACAAATTGACTCCAACTGAGAATTAAAACTTTCTAGTTATTTCACAATTCAGTTCACTAGCAAAAGAAAAAATAATAACATAACATAACATACACATATAAACAAAATTTATATAACACTCACTTGGGTTATATGAAAATTTCAAAAGTTAGAAAAATACTTCAAGTGAGAATCTGAACACTTTCAATTGAAATCACAATACTTCCAATAAATGTCACAGCTAAAAATAAAACATTGGATTACATAACCTTTGTACACATGACACTTCTGGTGACACTCAAGAGATGAACTCAGTTCATCACACTCTGAACATGGCAGGTGTACTGTATACTTCCCACTCAATGTCTGTAAATATCCAAAGATTAACACAATGGTCACAAAAAAAATTACACAAATGTGCAATTACCACTTTCCTGAAATTTCACACAATAAAACTCACAAAGATGAGTTAGGTAGCTTATTTCAAAAAAAAAATTTGGTGCATTACCTAACTCTGTAACACAGAAAAATTATAACTTTCTTTCACAAAAGAAGTGGTGAAACTAAATCAATTGTTAGTTCTTACCTAACTCTTAAAAACTTTGCAGTTACCACTACAGTATTGTACTTGACACCAAAGTTTGTACTTTAAATTACACAATTATTTGTACTCATTACTGATGACAAAACTTATACATTTCTGTATACTGTATTCTGAGAAGACAAATTCACCAAGTATCACACCTCATTCGTACAAATTGGTTCTCAAATGAAAATAATCCCACTAGCTGGTCACCATTTGTAACGGGCCGCGTTTACTCTTTTCAATAATTTACCATCAGTTATTCTTATATGTTCTTTATCTCTATATACCTTATATTCTTATATAAGTAACTCGTATGCTTCTCTGCTTATGTTTTCCAAGTCAATGTTCTTTCTTTTCATTTCCTTTCATATAGATTGTATTCTCAGTTTCAATGTTCTTACCTTTCTGAAGTTTACTTTGTTTTATGTCTATTCTTATACATGGGTTAGTCTGGGGAACCATGTTATTCTTTGTACAACACTTTTTATACTTACAAAGGGTAGCTGCCACCACCCAGACTTTTCATTATATAACCTAACTCATGGAAAGTTGTTGGGTAGTGTGGTAGATGTCTAGGCACGTGAGTAAGTATTATTTTCTGGGAACCAATGTTTAGAAGGAGCAGAGTGGTGATACTCAGATTACTAATTCAATATTTATTAACACAGTGAGTGGAGAAGATGCATCTTAAATTCACTCAGGCTAAACAGAACCGCAATTAACTTATTAAATCATCAAACACTTCAAGAGCTTATTACCTCATTCAACACCTCCAAATACTCATTACTTTATTAGACAATTGGGATATCATTACCTTGATACATGAGATTCCGTAACTATTATTCACAAGCCATCACTGGACCCTCAGGTCTTACTTTAACAAGTAACACATTACCTCTTCACTTCTTGATTAGAGCATGATACTCTCAGGTTATTCGTTCATGATTACTACAGATGAATACATAACACATTGGACTAACTCCACAATTATAGTAACATACAATACCTCCTGTTAGTTTGCAAGGAACAACCTGGTAACTTGAACTCTCATTCAGTGGTTCAATACTTAACCTGGGATGACTATATTTCTGCTAGTCATCCCTAAGCATGGATATTAATACGGCTCCATACATATAACCAAGAACAGTGGGTAGACCATGATCATACGACGGAGTCAGTGGGCCAGAGTTGTTTACAGGCTTGCTCGCTAGCTCGGAGCGCCTGGCCCGGGAAAAGTTGACTGTGGCGGTGGGCCGTGGCGTCTGCCAAGGAATCTCGCCCTGGGATTCTAATCTCGCCACCTTAAAGACGTCTTTCGAGAGACATCGTGCCCATAGGCGGCTCCCAAACCTCAGGAGTGTTGCTAACCCCCACAACAGCGTCTGGAGACGTGGAGAAGAAATCACAGAAGGAGTGAATATTTAACTTCACTATACAAAACATACGTCTGGCACCGGTTCAGACGATAGCTAGAGCTCTACTTTACTTGACCCACTTGGCACTGAAGGTACTATGTTAAAACATGAACACTGATATTCACAAAAAATGACTAAGTTAAACTGAGTTAATATGGCGGCGTGGAACACAAGTGAACATACCTGGAGACGTGGAGAAGAAATCACAGAAGGAGTGATTTCCCCTCGCGCGCCTGCATATATACGGGCCTGAGGGCATATTCCTACTAGAAAGATAAATTTCACTAACAATAGACCCTCTATTCACAGTAGTCGTTGGACACCTAGCTGTGACCGTCAGTGTCACAGATCAGGCTAATTTTCTACATCTATATTTATGATTTAATCAGAGGTTGAGTTTGTCAGTAAAGAGGTGAATTGAAGTTATATATGCGTTCGCAACTCTATTGGCCTGACCGCAAACCACATCCCCGGTCAAACGGCCGTTAAATCTGGGAGAATTTTGAGTTTGACAGGAACTGTTCAGAAGATGAATGACTTTCTTAAATAGACAACTGACACTAACTAAACTATGAACATCAGATTCTCTGATGTCGGGGCAACAAAACAATATAACTTCAGTAGCGATCAGAAACCCATGGATATCCCCACGGACGACCTAAAATACGCCACTCTAACTGGCAAACTCAACACTCGCCTACTTGACACGTCTTACTAACAATAAGGACAGTTGAAGCGTTCAACACCACTCACAATGGATCTTGAATGTTCCAACTGTAAACAGACATATCTAAGTTGACTCAAAACAAGGGTGTTCTCTCTCACATTCAAATACATTATATAGAGAGGTTTGTTTCAGTAAGTCAGAGAAAATGGGATAACGGAGGACTGAGGCGTCTTGAAGTGACGAGAAAACGGACTCCTCAGATGGAGGACTCAAAATAAAGCAGAGGTACATGTTTTGTGGGCTATTGAGCGTAATATGAATCATTTGATTTTGGCGTTAACTGACGTGTACGACCGTGGTCGTTACAGGATAACTCTATTTCTACTAGCTATCCCCAATCATGTACAACAATAATGGGTAAGACTCATATAACTGTGAGGAGTACACCTTGGCTGTCACACCAACAACGAAGAGCGCTGTTAGGTCGGTCGCAGTCCGACACACTGAGAGGGAGTCATCTCGCGGGCTTTGTTCCCCAGGTGCGAGGCTCGCTCAATTCAATCGTGCTGAATTAACAACATCCTGCAAGACAGCCAGCTGGTATGCTGGGTATTCAGCTAACACCCACTCTGTGCCTGGAGATGCGATGAGGAAGAGTCACAAGCGTGTTAAAAGGTCTAACCTCAACTACACATAACTATACGTCTGGCAACGATACAGACGATAATTACTTTACTTTAATTATACTTGGCACATGATCATTTCAATATGTTAAAACATGAACACTGATATTCACAAAATTCAACTGAGTTAAACTGACTTAACATGGTGGCGGGAAACAAATGTTCACATACTTGGAGATGCGATGAGGAAGAGTCACGAGCGTGTGAGTTTTGGCTTTTTATTCTTCAATACAGTACATTTATATACTTATATTCTTGCTTATATTTTCTAAGTCACCAATGTGTAAGAGTCCTGTTTTCCTCTTTATACTATTTTGTTCTAGTTATATTCTAAACCATGGATTAGTCTGGGAAACCATGTCATTATTATTATAACACTTATTACTTACAACGGTAGCCTGCCACCACCCAGACCTTTATTAGAATATAACATATCTCATTGAACTGTTAGGTAGCGTGCTAGCAAGCTTCTTGGCATGTGAGTTATAATAGTTATTTTATGAGAACCAATGGGTAGAAGAAATTGTCATGGGTTGCATTAGGCTTACCCACGCAACCAACTCCAAAGTTGTTTTACCAGAGATAAGACGCCCGGCGAGGCATAACTGGGACATGTATTTTTCAATTAGTGTATGTCAGCCAGCCTTTAGGGGGATGGGCAGTGAAACAGTGTTGTACTGTTCATCGCTTCACACCCAAAAACCTAATTTTTAAGGAGTATCCCCTGAGCCATGGGTTAGTTAAGACGTCGTCTCCATCCTCTCCCTCCTGAAAGGGGGCGGGACACCACACCACACAGAGTCCTCCACCGCCACTCCGTCCTGTGAACCGTCGTCGACACGAGACTAAGTGTGTTAACCTATGTTGTTATCCCCGTGGAAATATCACGTGTGGATGCCTGGTTGCGACAAGAGCAATCCAGGCTGGCCTATCAAACCTACAGTAAATGGTTAATTAATTCACGCTTACAGAGTTCTCCTGCACGACACCCGTCTACTGTGACCGTGATCGACACGAGACTAAGTGTGTTAACCTAGGTTCGTTATCCCCGTGGAAATATCACGTGTGGAAGCCTGGTTGCGACAAAAGCAATCCAGGCTGGTCTATTGCACCTAAATGGTTAATTCAAGTCACGCTTACCAGTTCTCCTTGCCGCGACAACCATCTACCGAGACTGTCAGTGATGCGAGACTATGTGTGGTACACCAAGAGTACCTTTTGTTGTTATGGCCGTGGAAGGTCGACACGAGACTAAGCGTGTTAACCTAGGTTCTTATCCCCGTGGAAATATCACGTGTGGAAGCCTGGTTGCGACAAAAGCAATCCAGGCTGGTCTATTGCACCTAAATGGTTAATTCAAGTCACGCTTAGAGAGTTCTCCTGCACGACACCATGTGTGGTAACCCAAGAGTACTTTTTGTTGCTGTGGCCCATGGAAAGAAGTTCTTGTGCGGAAGCCTGGTTGCAACAAAGGCAATCCAGGCTGGCAGTAAATGTATCACTTGAAGAATTAAGGCTCTGTTAAGTTATACCCATAGTAGAGTAATCACATGTGTCCCCAAGTTAAAATCCTCTTTTAGAAGATTAATTTTATTACAGCGTGAACGTGAGAAAATCATATATCCATGCAAATTGTAAATCATTGTATGGAAGCTTGACAAATAAATGTAAGTGCAATTATCTGCCCGTATCTGTGATCCTATCTTATTATTACTAAAGGTAATGACTGATTGGTTATGACAAAGTATAACCAGTAACTTAGATGGATGTTGAAAATTAAATCAATTCATTAAATCATCATTTATCAAGTATAAATCATGGAATGTCGAGTGGTGGAGTGAACTTCTACGTAGATACGCCATAATCTCCTGTAAGTAATCAGTGTGAAGGTATCGGACTCTACGGTAAGAAATAAGAAATACGACATATTATTATCTTTATATTATATAATCCACTCCTACTACCACCGATCCACCCCAAAACCATGACAGAAATAGAGGGGTGATACTTGTAGTTTACTAATTTAATATTTATTAACATAAGGAGTGAAACAAGATGTTAATTAAGTTCACTCAGACAAGACTGGTCCACTTAAGTCTTACTTTACCATTCATAAAATATATCTTCAATTACTTATTACATCATTAAACAACTGTAATATTATTTCTTGGACAACTAAGATGGTTATTTTACACGTTCAGATAGGACTGGACCCTTCCTCACGTCTTACTTTTACAAGTAACAAAATAAATCTTCAATTCTGGTTTACAACATTAAACAAGCAATTTATTATTTCATTATCAATATAGATGGTTATATGACACACTTGACAATATCCCGAATTAAAGTATTATTTATAACAACATGCTATTTCGGAATGAATAACATGGCACTTTTCCTTTAGTCGAGGTACTCAACTCACGTATATATTTACTGATACTATCAATTTTTTATGGGTTCACTACTCAACCTGGGATAACTGAATTTCGGCTAATTATCCCCAATCATATACAACAATAATACTAGATAGAACTCAGCTGGTAGGCCATATGGAGGATGCACTCCCAACAGTCCTGATAACACGGTATTACTGGTAATGCCAATACTGCTCGGTACATATAACGAAGATCAATGAACCAGACAATACTGAGTCCACTGGGCACAGGTAGTTGCCTTCACACAGCCGAGCTAAGGCTCACTCGCTAGTAACGCCCGTGGTAGACTCGCTGTAGTATTATAGCACGATCTTCACTGGCTGTTCCTGTCCTCCGATTCTAGTTTTGCCTTATTAAAGACATCCTTCCATGACCATCTTGCCCATAGGTGGCTACCGAGCCTCGGTAGTGGTGGCAACACAGACAGTGCCTGAGATAATGATGGAGAAGCATCAGAGATGTAAATAATAACTCAATCACAAACAATCTTTCGTCTAGCAACGCCAGACGATATTTACGTTACATTAATTCTTTCACTGGGTAAATGACAATTTCACTGTAACAACATGAACACTGATATTCACAAAATTCACTGAGTTAAACTGACTTAATATGGCGGGCGGAGAATCGTACACATTCCTGAGATAATGATGGAGAAGCATCAGAGATGTGACACTCCTCCATGCACGAGCTTATATACAGCTAACTGGCAACTCAGGCCTGTGCGGAACACGTGCCAGAAAGGCTAATCACGCAATGACAGAAATTACGTTCAACTCGGTCGCTGTACATTTAACTATGAAAATCAATGCCATGGGTCAGGTGAATTTCTTAAGTCTATTTATTTAATCTAATCAGAGATTGAGCTTGTTAGGAAAAGTGGAATTACAAATGTTGTTAACATTAGTTGTACAAAGTCAGCAAAACCACAAACAAGGAACTATTCAAGGGGATATGATAAATGTTGGAGATTATACAGGTTGACAGAATAGTTCAGGAGATTAATGACTTTCTTAAATAGATAACTGACTCTAAGTAAACTACAGATTCTCTGATGTTTGGGCAACAAAATAATCTAACTTCAGTAGCAATTGGAAATTCATGGCTATCCCCAGGGACAATATCATGGGATGCCATTCGTATTGGCAGACTCGACACTCACTTACTTAACAAGTGTAACTGACAATAAAGACAGTTTAAGCTTTCAACATCAATCACAAAGGATCTTGTATGCTTTAACTGTAATCAGACATCTCTAAGTTGACTCAAAACAATGGTGTCCTCTCTCATATTCAATTTCACTTTTTAGAGAGATTGGTTTCAGGAAGTCAGAGAAAATGGATGGCACCCACGCTTGGGAGCGATGAGAAAACGGTCGCCTCAGATGGGAGACTCAATAAAGAAGACATAGCTACATGTTTTGTGGGCTATTGAGCGTAATATGAATTGTTTGATTCTACGTTAACTGACGTGTACGACCGTGGTCATTACAGTATATCCATCCTTCACAGCTTTTAGCTATTGTCCCTCTTGTTGGTCTCGATGTTGGTATTCCATGTTTTGGTGCAGTGCTCACTTTTAGTCCAATATCTTCAGCAGAATCAAGTTGTTTGTTGTGATCAGTTTCCATCTCCATTTTCTCTCCTCTTTATCCTTTGTCTTATATACTGTCCTTTTGTTGTTTCTGTCTTATTTTTTACCTTTATCCTTTTCACCACTGGTCGGCTCGTTAGCCGCTCGGGCGATCAGTCACGTCTCTGATTACTTTTCCTTTTCTTTTATCCTCTTCACCAAATTATCGGCTCGTTAGCCACTTGGGCGATCGGTCACGTCTCTCTTACGCACTGTTGGCAAGTACTGGGCATGCACTGGCTCCTGAATGTACCTGAACCTGCTCCAGTGTTGGTCAAGTCTTGTCTTGAAAGAGCTCACACTCGGTGCTGTGAGGGCGCGTGTTCCCACTTTGTATCTACACCACCCTCATCTTACTTACGTCTCTTAGTCTTACTCTTACTCAGTTCCGTCACCTATTCTTTTGGTAGCATGGACATTCTTTTGGTAGCATGGTCCTTCTTTTGGTAGCATGGACATTCTTTTGGTAGCATGGACATTCTTTTGGTAGCATGGTCGAGGGTCTAGGCACATGTGTATGGTAATTCTGGTATCAAGTCACTTGGATGGAAATAAAGGTAAAATACTGTGGGAGAAAGGAATACACCTAAAGTACTCTAAAAACAAGTTTATTAATATGAAATCAAAGGGGAAAAGATATTGTATTAATCATATAACTACCAGGCTCAACTCCTGGGCTTATTGCAGATTCAGTTCCTTCTCAACATACTCGTTAATACTTAAACTAGCATATACAGGGGTCCACTACCCAACATGGGATAATTATTTCCATCTAATTATCCCTAACATACATGTCAACCCTCTCTGTGGACATACACTTCCAAGGAGCAACCCAGGGTAGAACACTAGGGCTCACGACTGTTGTTATTGTGGGGTAGCCAGACACATGGCGAGTCTGGGGTCTGGCCCAACGAAGCCGTGGGGCACATTAATCAGGCCGCGTCGGTGCCATCGTTTCGTATATGATCCCTGTTGGTCATCTACTACATCCGAGGCCGTTGTTGAATGGTTGCAAGCAGCACAATGGGATCTGGAGAAACATGGAAGCAGCGTCAGGGAAATGGGAAACATGACAACACAAACAAACTCTCTTGTCTAGACGACAGACGTATTTACGTTATATTACTTCTACACTGGGTGCATACAACATCTTCTCTATAACCATTTTTGTGTCTCAATAAACAGTGTATTTGTATGTGGGTCTTAGATTCACCTATAGTATTCATCGTTGTTCATTCCCTAATACTCGATACTATATTTACATGAACCCATGGGCCTTCCTCTCACGTCACGCTACCAAGTCAGAGTATCAACGTAAGTTGTAAGAGTGCCAAGCCCTCGCAGGGTGGCAGCTTGTGTTGCACGCTCTTACAATTGGTGGCCTCAGTGGTTCAGTAGTAAGTAGTAGCAACCCGCACTCATACAAAAGTATATACCTGATACTTCATGAAGCAATGTTCATCAGATCTTTATGGAGGTAAACACAAATAATACTGTACTTTAGAGTGAAACTGAAGACTATGAAAGCTGACCACAGGAAGGTAAAGATTTACTGTACTGGTACCCAATGCTTACAGTAAGTACATCAACGTTCCAAAAGGTGTTAATTTTAACTAATCAAACAGACACATGTGTTCCACAATTATCAATTATAACCAGAAATTATCACAGAAAAACTGCACAATGCATTGTCACCAATCATATGTACTACGTAATAAAAGTTTTAATTTACAGAATAACCTCAATAAAGAAAGAAGACTACTTCTACTAAATTAAAATTACAGTACAGGATATCAGAAAAATGCATGCACACTGTCTTACAGACTTTCATGCAGATTGTGTGAATGCTTGGACAGGTGTTGACCATTATATGATGAGGTTAGGGACTTCGAAAAGCCATCAATATTAATAACCTACAGGGAAAAATCGGTTCCGTTCGTGATCTCCAGAAAAGCCAGAGTTAGCACACAACAGTTATTTTTAACTCTTAATTTTGGGTGGACGACACAATTTCATTTTTGTTCTTATTCTGTTACATACACACTTACTCTTGTTATATATGTGTATGTTTATATGCTGCCTTTATTGATTATATATACATTATATATTATGTTACTTCTTACCAAAGTCAGAAAATGTTTAGGCTTGTGTAAACACGAAATGTGTTAGGCACGTTGTAACCAACAATAGAGAATAAACGCCCAGCCAGACCGACCATGTGACTTGTCATTCTCCCATTAAATAACGCAAGATACTACAACTCTTTCATACACAATGTGCAAAGATAATAAGAGATAGAATTATAATAAGGTCAAAAACATAAAGGGAATAAACATTTCTTATGTGTGTGGAAGTTAGCTGTGACCTATGTTGTGATTATTTTTCTCCACATATACTGTGTAATTTTCTTTCTTTATTTATTTTTTTTACTCCATTACATACAAATACAATTATTCATACAGAATGTACAAAAAGATATAAGGTCAAAAACATAAAGAAATACAAAATTTCTTACGTAATAGGTAACTAGCAGAGAGAGGGAGGTTGTATTGTATCTTCACTCTCATGTTTGATTTACTTTCAAACACTTTGTGTAGCTCAAGTTTTCAAAACAGTAAACCCTTGCCATTTGCGGGGATTAGGTTCCAAGGAATGGCGAGAATTGGCAAAACCGTGAATAGCAACTTATACTACCGAACAACTGACCAGCCGCGGCAGCACTCATCCCCTCTTTTAACTCATCTAATAATTCAACTTTCTTTATCAGAGTCATCACTGACTTCTGCCTTTTACATTTCACTCCACTAGCATTACTAGCACTGACACTAGGCAGTCTTTTAGGGGCCATTTTCTACAAACACTGAAGTTTTGAGAGTACAACACGAGATGCTTTTTTTTGCTTTTTTTTTACGGGAATTAGCCCACCTGGGCACAGGTCAAACGACCCACAACGGAGTCTGGGGAGCGAAAAAAAAAACGGAAAGAAATTGTAAATATAGAAAAAAAAGGTTATACTGTATTAATCTACACCACGAAGATGCCGGAAAACCCGTTTTTTAAAGTGAGACAGATTGTAAGAGCATGGAAACACAGAAGAAGGCAGAGCATTCCACAGTTTGGCTGTGTGAGGAGAGGAGGTACTATAACGGGTTATTCTCGTGTGACCGACATCCACAGAGAAACGGTGGGCACAGCGGGCAAGACGTGGTTATGAACCCACGGCCTTGCCGGTGGTATACAGGATGCCAAATCCACCGAACATTGCCTGTTAAAGTACTTGTAAAAGAGAGAGAGTGAAGCAACATTGCGGCGAAGAGGCTCACAAGCTAGCCACCATTGCCACCATCTGCTTACTGCGAATCATCAAAATCACGAATCGCAAACTCTTGAATGGCAAGGGTCTCCTGTATATTGTATTCAGATTATGTATTATTTTATAGATGATAAAAGATTCCTTTCACCCAGAAGAAACAGATGGGACAAAACCCACAATTTCCTCCCCATTTTATGGGTGTGACAAAAATATATGTGCACCCAAAAAAACTGTAGACAATAAAAACATCCAAAAATATAATACCCATATTCATTTAAACATACCACTTTGAATCCTACAACATCCCCATGGGCAGTACAACAACGGTTATATTTGGCAACAGTTTCCCTGGTAACAGCCGAACATTAGGAATTATAGAAGTGTCGCAAAGTTGTTTCCCAGTCTTTTGTATAGCATAGAAACACTTGTAGTACTAAGTGTGAGATTATTTCCTGTGTCTCCTTTACTATTAATTCTGATAAACTTATGTTATTCTTTGCAATCATAAAATTACCACAAAGACTTTTTATGTCTCTTGTCTCACTGAACAGCCTTGTCTCTTGTCTCACTTAGCCTTGTCTCACTTAGCCTTGTCTCTTGTCTCACTGTAAAACCTTGCCTCTTGTCTCACTGTACAGCCTTGTCTCTTGTCTCACTTAACCTTGCCTCACTTAACCTTGTCTCTTGTCTCACTGTAAAACCTTGCCTCTTGTCTCACTGTACAGCCTTGTCTCTTGTCTCACTTAACCTTGTCTCACTTAGCCTTGACTCTTGTCTTACTATGTACCATGGAAAGCTGCCATCGGGTAATCACTGCTAACCCATGGGAGTGTGGTAAATGGCCATAAAAGATGATGATGGTGGTAACAAAATCCCTCATTCTATCCTTTCACTCTTTTATCTTATTTCCCTGTACTGTATTATACTATATACAGTAGTCTCACCTTGATTTCATCATATGCAACTTATGTCACTGTATTTATCCAGCTGTACCAAGTAACATCATCTACCCAGTTGTACCAAGTAACATCATTTACCCAGCTGTACCAAGTATCATCATCTACCCAGCTGTACCAAGTAACATCATTTACCCAGCTGTACCAAGTAACATCATCTACCCAGCTGTACCAAGTAACATCACCTACCCAGCTGTACCAAGTATCATCATTTACCCAGCTGTACCAAGTAACATCATTTACCTAACTGTACCAAGCAACATCATCTACCCAGCTGTACCAAATAACATCATTTACCCAGCTGTACCAAGTAACATCTTGGAACAATCTACCAGAAAGTGTTGTGACGGCATGGAGTGTAAGCTCTTTCAAGGCCAGACATGACCAACACTGGAGCAGGTTCAGGTGCATTCAGGAGCCGGTACATGCCCAGTACTTGCCAACCGTGCGTAACAGAGTCGTGACCGATCGCCCAAGCGGCTAACGAGCCGATCAGTGGTGAAGAAGATAAAAGTAAAAAGTAAAGTATGTCTTAGGAGGGAGGAGTGTTGTGGGGGATCTCGGGTGTTTGCTGTCTCCTGTGTCCATTGTGTAGTGAAAAAAATTACCAAATAGCAATGTCATAATTTTTTATTTTTTTTATTTACCAGTAGTATTATTATTTATTCCTCACATTTCCTGTTGAATGGTAATACATATACACTAATACCATAAAAGACCGCAAAGAAGGTGTTGGTCTTATCCTCATCAGAAGCCTCATTATGAAAACTTAACTAAAGTGCGTTGGCTGCTTCAGGTCAGAAGCCCTTCAAGCTTCGTGTGCTTTTGAAGTTTTTTATTTATTAAAGTTATACATCTTTACATTGTTTATTATTTAGTGTCATATGAAGGTGCTACTGTATATTGATCTATAAGTATGGCTGACCACCAAATATGAGGCAGAAATTTATAACTGATCACCTTAAGTACCGACCACCTACAGTTTACCATAAGTTAAATATATTCTAATGTGGATTAAATAAACTCGATACTGCACTGCTTTATTGTTGCTTAGAAGTACCAGTAATGTCCCCCCCCCCAAAAAAAAATAACAATAAAATAATGCCTTTAAAAATGTGTATTTTTTATGTTTGAGGGTCTTTCTTTTTTCTGTAGGAACATATCTCCTTTTATATAATGGGAGTCAATGGGATAAACTGCTTCGATTTACATATCGTTTTCCAGGAATGTATCTTCCGTAAATCGAGGCACTCCTGTAACAACATTTAGCTAGTTGTACCAAGTTCAATGAGAAACTAACCACAAAATTTCTAGAATATTAAAATACCAATTATGATTGGAAGGTGTCAGTACATGCGGGGTTGGCAGTGAAGGTGGCGGGCAGCAGATCACAGAGAGAAAAGCGCCAGAGGTCTCCATTTTTCTTTTGCATTTCATTCACTCTGGTTGAACGTGCCTCATATATAACTTTGTTTTCTGTACTATTCCAGATTTACCAGGTTGGTGGTTTTACTACCAAATTTGGCTAGTTTTGTGTCTGGTTGGCAGTTTTTGGGGGGTTATTTTCTATTCCAGTTGACTTTATTGGGGCTGGTTATTGAATAAGGTATGGTATCTAACAATTGCATATCTAGTAAAATAACATATAATTTTTATATAGTTTTGTACCTTAATGTTCCAACAACAGTCACTTGTGGTAAGCCGGTACTTTTGACAATTCCTCTGTGTGAGAGAATTACGATGTAATTGACAAGAGTGACAACTGGTGCCTGGGCCTGGCTGGCCGGCTCAGGTAAGACAGTCATGATGCTGAGATCACAGGGGAACTGTGTACAGTATATCTGGTGTTAGGCCACGGTAAAACCACGACGACTTGTCATCAAAACTGCCTAAGCATTATTTTACAGAAGGTAAATCAGGCAAATAAATTATTGGGTCTTATAAAAAGGTCGTTCAGATATCTAGACGGTCCGTCTCTCGTAACGATTTTCAAGAGTGAAGTGCTTCCCCATCTGGAGTACTGTCACCCTGTCTGGTCCCCGAAATATGCTAGGGACTGTCAGTTGGTTGAAAATGTTCAAAGGAGAGCTACCAGACTGGTGCCTGCACTTTGGCACCTCTGCTAACCTGAGAGGTTGGAGCGCCTGAACTTGCCTAGCTTATACTACAGACGGGCAAGGGGTGACCTAATTGAGGTGTATAAGTATCTCAAGGGGCACTACTCAGTCGAGTGTCCTTACTTGGAGCTGGCGGACGCTCGCCCACAAGGGGTCACAGCTCAAGATTGAAGAAGCCGCAAGTCCAGAAAACTGTGAGGGCAAACTTTTTCGGAGCGAGAGTTGTGAACTCTTGGAACAATCTACCAGAAAGTGTTGTGACGGCACCGAGTGTGAGCACTTTCAAGACAAGACTTGACCAACATTGGAGCAGGTTTAGGTGGTACATTCTGGAGCCGGTGCATGCCCAGTACTTGCCAACAGTGCGTAACAGAGACGTGACCGATCGCCCAAGCGGCTAACGAACCGATTATTTGGTGAAGAAGATAAAAGAAAAGGAAAAGTTAATTAAATTAGCGATTTTAGACATTAAAATATGCAATTATGTTATCATATGTGATCACTGCATCACACAGCTGTTCTTCCTCCTCCCCATTATTTGATGGATTGTGAAAACTTCTATCACTGACGCTTCTCTCCTCACCTGCACTCTCTATATTCCCCAGAGGGTCTTCTTACATATGATAGCTCCAAATAGTTTCCATGGTCATAGGAACAAATTTGGAAGGCATCAAGAGACTTTATTTTTTGGGAGGTGGGGCAGGTGGGATTGCAGGAGGGGAGGCAGCTGAGTGTGTAGGCTACTTCCTCCTCCATGAACACCTGCACCCTGTTTGCCTCTAACACTTTGCATTCCTGTTTCACCTTCATTGCTATAACTAGATATTAGATCTTGTTTACGCTTTGCAGACATTTTCTTTTTTGTACAAACTTTCTTCTTACCAAAACTAATAACACCAGAGGTGGATGGTTGATTCTCCCCACTTAATGTGTGTGACCTACGTCCAGCCTCCATACTGTCCTTGTAGGTATTGTGATATCACCCTATAATCCCCACATAGAGTGAGGCCTACAGACTAGTCGCTGCACAAGTATTTAAATGCATCTGTTCTATAGGTGTGTGCTGCACCTGCACGCTTATTTTTATAGGTGTGTGTGTCGGACTTCTTGGGTTAACTTATTGTGGGGTTCTTTTTTTTCTGATAACAAGTATGATATTTGGGTAACTAAAATTCGTCTAGTGCAATACGGCAGAATTATAATCGGTATACATGTACAGTAGTGTATAATATTCGTTAATATTATTGGTAGTAAATGAAAATAAGAGCAAAGCCATATATAGTGGAAAGCTTTGAGTTTGGCATCATTGGGGTGATTTTTTTTGTGAAAAACGTTATTTACGCATACTGCCATGGAAACTATTGGCAGTAATAAGCGTGCTTCAAAAATCTGCTACAGTGAATTGATGTATACCAAGTATGTCACTTGTAAACACAAGTTGTGAATTTATGAGAAAAAATCCAGTGGTTCCTGTCAGGGCAGTATGACAAACTTTTTTTCAATTCTAGTACAAATACTGTACACCTGTTTTGTGTTGTCAATCTGTGAAAGTCATGTATTATCAATTATCAAATGCCTTAAACTGTTTTTGTATTTGCTACTTTACTTATTAATGGTATCTAAATATAGTGTGATTTTTCTTTCTGTTCACTGAAGACATACCAGGCCTGCAACAGTTATGAATCAACAAGGTATAACAAGTCTTCTTCCACCATAATAAATACTTATCTTCATCATCTGAAACTTTTTAATCTTCACTTTCACATACATAAAAAATTCTAAGTTGTGTATTTATACAATACTTAATTTGACTGCACCATTCATTACAATACAAATTGTTCATTTGCGGAAGTAACTGAGAGAAATGATCGACATAGTACATAATGATATACATAGGTAGTAAATTATGCCTTGCACACAAAAGAACTTCACACATACCATTCACCACAATATTCTGTATAAACAACATAAAATATGGCAAGTAAATGTAACAAAATGGAAAAGTATTGAATGAAAGAAAAAATACATAAACAATTCAAGCATTAATATTGGTCAAAACTTTGGACTTATGGTGGCTTCTGATTTTCACCAAACTTCCCTGGTGTCTACTTACTAACCAGTCCACTAATTTGTGGAAGTCTTGCAAAGATTTGTTCATATAAAGATGATGAAAAGAAGAGTGGACACAGGCAGAATATTACAAGTATAATATCAGATTTGGTTAAGTGATATAAAACAAAAATAATGTAATTCCCTCAGTAGAGTGCAAGGAAGATAAGTCTATGTCTGTGTACAACATTTTTGTTATCTCATACTTTGTGACAGTCCTCTACAGTACAGTACTTTGTGACAGTCCTCTACCGTACAGTACTTTGTGACAGTCCTCTACAGTACAGAACTTTGTGACAGTCCTCCACAGTACACTACTTTGTAACAGTCCTCTACAGTACAGTACGTTGGGACACTCCTCTACAATACAGTACTTTGTGACAGTCCTCCACAGTACACTACTTTGTGACAGACCTCCACAGTACAATACTTTGTGACAGTCCTCTACAGTACAGTACTTTGTGACAGTCCTCCACAGTACACTACTTTGTGACAGTCCTCTACAGTACAGTACTTTATGACAGTCCTCCACAGTACAGTACTTTGTGACAGTCCTTCACAGTACAGTACTTTGTAACAGTCCTCTACAGTACACTACTTTGTGACAGTCCTCCACAGTACAGTACTTTGTGACAGTCCTCTACCGTACAGTACTTTATGACAGTCCTCCACAGTACAGTACTTTGTGACACACCTCCACAGTAAAGTACTTTGTGACAGACCTCCACAGTACAGTACTTTATGACAGTCCGCCACAGTACAGTACTTTGTGACAGTCCTCTACCGTACAGTACTTTGTGACAGTCCTCCAAAGTACAGTACTTTGTGACAGTCTTCCACAGTACAGTACTTTGTTACAGTCCTCCACAGTAAAGTGCTTTGTGACAGTCTTCCACAGTACAGTACTTTGTGACAGTCCTCCACAGTATGGGACTTTGTGACAGTCCTCTACCGTACAGTACTTTGTGACAGTCCTCCACAGTACAGTAATTTGTGACAGTCATCAACCGTACAGTACTTTGTGACAGTCCTCCACAGTAAAGTACTTTGTGACAGTCCTCCACCGTACAGTACTTTGTGACAGTCCTCTACCGTACAGTACTTTGTGACAGTCCTCTACAGTACAGTACTTTGTGACAGTCCTCCACATTACACTACTTTGTAACAGTCCTCTACAGTACAGTACGTTGTGACACTCCTCTACAGTACAGCAACGTTGTGACAGTCCTCCACAGTACAGTACTTTGTGACAGTCCTCCACAGTACAGTACTTTGTGACAGTCCTCTACAGTACAGTACTTTGTGACAGTCCTCTACCGTACAATACTTTATGACAGTCCTCTACCGTACAGTACTTTGTGACAGTCCTCCACAGTACAGTACTTTGTGACAGTCCTCCACAGTAAAGTACTTTGTGACAGTCCTCCACAGTAAAGCACTTTGTTACAGTCCTCCACAGTACAGTACTTTGTGACAGTCCCCTACCGTACAGTACTTTGTGACAGTCCTCTACCGTACAGTACTTTGTGACAGTCCTCTACCGTACAGTAGTTTGTGACAGTCCTCCACAGTACAGTACCTTGTGACAGTCCTCCACAGTACAGTAGTTTATGACAGTCCTCTACCGTACAGTACTTTCTGACAGTCCTCAATAGTAAAGTACTTTATGACAGTCCTCCACAGTACAGTACTTTGTGATAGTCCTCCACAGTGCAGTACTTTGTGACAGTCCTCTACCGTACAGTACTTTATGACAGTTCTCCACAGTAATGTACATTGTTACAGTCCTCCATAACATAAAGTACTTCCTTTAGACAGTCCTCTAGGGTACAGTACTTTGTGACAGTGCTCTACAGTACACTACTTTGTGACAGTCCTCCACATTACAGTACTTTGTGACAGTCCTCCACAACACAGTACTTTGTGACTGTCCTCTAGGGTACAGTACTTTGTGACAGACCTCTACAGTACAGTGTACAGTACTGTGTGACAGTCGTCCACAGTACAGTACTTTGTGACAGACCTCCACAGTACAGTACTTTGTGACAGTCCTCCACAGTACAGTACTTTGTGACAGTCCTCCACAGTACAGTACTGTGTAACAGTCCTCCACAGTACAGAACTTTGTGACAGTCCTCTACCGTACAGTGCTTTGTGACAGTCGTCCACAGTAAAGTACTTTGTGACAGACCTCCACAGTACAGTACTTTGTGACAGTCCTCTACTGTACAGTACTTCCAGATAGTCCTCCACAGTACAGCACTTTTGTGATAGTTCTCTAACACTGTACAGTACTTTGTGACAGTCCTCCACAGTAAACTACTTTGTGACAGTCCTCCACAGCACAGCACTTTGTGACAGTCCTCTACTGTACAGCAATTTAGATAGTCTCCACAGTACAGTACATTGTGACAGTCCTCTACCGTACAGTACTTTGTGACAGTCCTCCACAGTAAACTACTTTGTGACAGTCCTCCAAAGTACAGTACTTTGTGACAGTCCTCCAGAGTACAGTACTTTGTGACAGTCTTCCACAGTACAGTACTTTGCGACAGTCCTCCACAGTACAGTACTTCGTGACAGTCCTCCAGAGTACAGTACTTTGTGACAGTCCTCAACAGTAAAGTACTTTAAGACAGTCCTCCACAGTACAGTACTTTGTGACAGACCTCTACCGTACAGTACTTTGTGACAGCATTCCATTGTGCACAGCACTTTAGATAGTCTCATAGTACAGGCATACTTCCTTAGAGAGTCTCACAGTACAGCACTTTTGTGACAGTCCTCTACCATACAGCACTTTGTGACAGTCCTCCACAGTACAATACTTTGAGATAGTCCTCCACAGTAAAGTACTTTATAACAGTCCTCCACAGTACAGTACTTTGTGACAGTCCTCCACAGTACAGTACTTTGTGACAGTCATCTACCGTACAGTACTTTATGACAGTCCTCCACAGTACAGTACTTTATGACCGTCCTCCACAGTATGGTACTTTGTGACAGTCCTCTACAGTACACTACTTTGTGACAGTCCTCCACAGTACAGTACTTTGTAACAGTCCTCTACTGTACACTACTTTGTGAAAGTCCTCCACAGTAAAGTACTTTATAACAGTCCTCCACAGTACAGTACTTTGTGACAGTCCTCTAACGTACAGTACTTTGTGACAGTCCTCTACCATACAGTACTTTGTGACAGTCCTCTACCATACAGTACTTTGTGACAGTCCTCTACAGTACAGTGTACAGTACTGTGTGACAGTCCTCCACAGTACAGTACTTTGTGACAGTCCTCCACAGTAAAGTACTTTGTGACAGCCCTCCACAGTACAGTACTTTGTGACAGTCCTCTACCATACAGTACTTTGTGACAGTCCTCCACAGTACAGTACTTTGTGACAGTCCTCCACAGTACAGTACTTTGTGACAATCCTCCACAGTACAGTACTTTGTGACAGTCCTCCACAGTACAGTGCTTTGTTACAGACCTCCACAGTACAGTACTTTGTAACAGTCCTCTACCGTACAGTGCTTTTTGACAGTCCTCTACATTACAGTCCTGTGTGAAAGTCCTCCACAGTACAGTACTTTGTGACAGTCGTCCACAGTAAAGTACTTTGTGACAGTCCTCCACAGTACAGCACTTTGTGACAGTCCTCTACCGTACAGTAATTTGTGACAGTCCTCCACAGTAAAGTACTTTGTGACAGTCCTCTACCGTACAGTACTTTGTGACAGTCCTCCACAGTACGGTACTTTATGACCGTCCTCCACAGTATGGTACATTGTGACAGTCCTCTACAGTACACTACTTTGTGACAGTCCTCCACAGTACAGTACTTTGTAAAAGTCCTCTACTGTACACTACTTTGTGAAAGTCCTCCACAGAAAAGTACTTTGCAACAGTCCTCCACAGTACAGTACTTTGTGACAGTCATCTACCGTACAGTACTTTGTGACAGTCTTCTACCATACAGTACTTTGTGACAGTCCTCTACCATACAGTACTTTGTGACAGTCCTCTACAGTACAGTGTACAGTACTGTGTGACAGTCCTCCACAGTACAGTACTTTTTGACAGTCCTCCACAGTAAAGTACTTTGTGACAGCCCTCCACAGTACAGTACTTTGTGACAGTCCTCTACCGTACAGAAATTTGTGACAGTCCTCCACAGTACAGTACTTTGTGACAGTCCTTCACTATACAGTACTCTCTTTGTGACAATCCCACAGTGGCCAGCACTGCAGACAGTCCTCCACTGTACAGTACTTTTAGACAGTCCTCCACAGTACAGTACTTTATGACAGTCCTCCACAGTACAGTACTTTGTGACAGTCCTCTACCGTACAGTGCTTTGTTACAGACCTCCACAGTACAGTACTTTGTGACAGTCCTCTACTGTACAGAGCTTTGTGACAGTCCTCTACATTACAGTCCTGTGTGAAAGTCCTCCACAGTACAGTACTTTGTGACAGTCGTCCACAGTAAAGTACTTTGTGACAGTCCTCCACAGTACAGTACTTTGTGACAGACCTCTACCGTACAGTACTTTGTGACAGTACTCCACAGTACAGTACTTTGAGACAGTCCTCCACAGTACAGTACTTTGTGAGAGTCCTCCACAGTACAGTACTTTGTGACAGTCCTCTACCATACAGTACTTTGTGACAGTCCTCCACAGTACAGTACTTTGAGATAGTCCTCCATGGAAGTGTAAATATTTCTCAGAATAGTCCTCCACAGTACAGCACTGTATATCCCACAGTACAGCACTTTGTGACAGGCCATTCACTGTACAGTACTTATGACAGTCCTCCACAGCACGGCACTTTATGCCCCTGTCCTCCACAGTATGGCACTTCCAGACAGTCCTCTACAGCACACCATTTCAGACAGTCCCCCACAGTACAGCACTTGCAACAGTCCTCTATCACACCACACTTGTGAAAGTCCTCCACAGTAAAGACATTTCCTCTGTAACAGTCTCCCTCTCCACAGTACAGTACTTTGTGACAGTCCTCTACCGTACAGTACTTTGTGACAGTCCTCTACCATACAGTACTTTGTGACAGTCCTCTACCATACAGTACTTTGTGACAGTCCTCTACAGTACAGTGTACAGTACTGTGTGACAGTCCTCCACAGTACAGTACTTTGTGACAATCCTCCACAGTACAGTACTTTGTGACAATCCTCCACAGTACAGTACTTGGTGACAGTCCTCCACTGTACAGTACTTTGTGACAGTCCTCCACAGTACAGTACTTTGTGACAGTCCTCCACAGTACAGTACTTTGTGACAGTCCTCCACAGTACAGTACTTTGTGACAGTCCTCTACCGTACAGTACTTTGTGACAGTCCTCCACAGTACAGTACTATATGACAGTCCTTCACAGTACAATACTTTGTGACAGTCCTCCACAGTAAAGTACTTTGTTACAGTCCTCTACAGTACAGTAGTTGCTGATAGTCCTCTACAGTAGAGTACTTTGTGACATTCCTCTACATTACACTACTTTGTGACAGTCCTCCACAGTACAGTACTTTGAGACAGTCCTCTACTGTGTTGTGCACTTTATGACAGTCAACCACAGCATGTACTTTGTACAGTCCTCTACAGTACAGTAGTTGGGTTAATAGTCCCCACAGTAGAGTACTTCTTTGTGACAGTCCTCTAGAGTACAGCACTGTACCAGTTCTCCACACAGCATAGCACATTATAAACAGTCCTTTCATAGTATAAGGTGTTGTAGACAGCATCTGCTGTGCACAGTACTCTTTAGACAGTCTCAACTGCACAGTATTCTAGATATCTCGACAGTGGTTGTGCATTTCTTAGATAGTCTCTACCGTACAGTACTTTGTGCAGTCCTCCACAGTACAGTACTTTGTGACAGTCTTCCACAGTACAATACTTTGTGACAGTTATCCACAGTACAGTACTTTGTAACAGTCCTCCACAGTACAGTACTTTGTGACAGTCCTCCACAGTACAGTACATTATTACAGTCCTCTACAGTACACTACAATATGACAGTCCTCTACCATATAGTACTTTGTGACAGTCCTCTACAGTACAGTACTTTGTGACAGTCATCTACAGTACAGTACTTTGTGACAGTCCTCTACAGTACAGTACTTCGTGACAGTCCGCCACAGTACAGTACGTCGTGACAGTCCTCCACATTAAAGTACTTTGTGACAGTCCTCCAGAGTACAGTAGTTTATGACAGTCCTCCAGAGTACAGTACTTTGGGTCAGTCCTCCACAGTACAGTACTTTGTGACAGTCCTCCACAGTACAGTACTTTGTGACAATCCTCCACACTGCAGTACTTTGTGACAGTCCTCTACCGTACAGTACTTTTATGATTGAAGTCTTCCACAGCAGGGTACTTCAGACAGTCCTCACAGTACACTACTTTGTGACAGTCCTCCACAGCATAGTACTTGTGACAGTCCTCCACAGTACAGTACTTTAGACAATCCTCTACTGTACAGTACTTTTATGACAGTCTCCACAGAACAGCACTTTGTGACAGCACTCTACAGTACAGTACTTTGTGACAGACTCCTCACTAGAGAGTACTTTTGTGACAGTCTCCACAGTACACTACTTTGTGACAGACTTACAGTACACATTTTAGACAGTCCTCTACAGTACAGTACTTTAGACAGTCCTCCACAGTATTACTCATTTTTGTGACAAACCTTCATAGCATAGTATTTCTTATGACAGTCTCTCCACAGCAGTACTTTTAGACAGTCTCATATACAGTACTTTGTAACAGTCCTCTACAGCACCACTACTTTGTGACAGTCTCCACAGTACAGCATTTTGTGATAGTCCTCTACCGTACAGTACTTTATGACAGTCCTCCACAGTACAGTACTTTGTGACACACCTCCACAGTACAGTACTTTGTGACAGACCTCCACAGTACAGTACTTTATGACAGTCCACCACAGTACAGTACTTTGTGACAGTCCTCTACCGTACAGTACTTTGTGACAGTCCTCCAAAGTACAGTAATTTGTGACAGTCTTCCACAGTACAGTACTTTGTGACAGTCCTCCACAGTAAAGTACTTTGTGACAGTCCTCCACCGTACAGTACTTTGTGACAGTCCTCTACCGTACAGTACTTTGTGACAGTCCTCTACATTTCAGTACTTTGTGACAGTCCTCCACATTACACTACTTTGTAACAGTCCTCTACAGTACAGTACTTTGTGACAATCCTCCACAGTACAGTACTTGGTGACAGTCCTCCACTGTACAGTACTTTGTGACAGTCCTCCACAGTACAGTACTTTATGACAGTCCTCCACAGTACAGTACTTTGTGACAGTCCTCTACCGTACAGTGCTTTGTTACAGACCTCCACAGTACAGTACTTTGTGACAGTCCTCTACCGTACAGAGCTTTGTGACAGTCCTCTACATTACAGTCCTGTGTGAAAGTCCTCCACAGTACAGTACTTTGTGACAGTCGTCCACAGTACAGTACTTTGTGACAGTCCTCCACAGTACAGTACTTTGTGACAGACCACTACCGTACAGTACTTTGTGACAGTACTCCACAGTACAGTACTTTGTGACAGTCCTCCACAGTACAGTACTCTGTGAGAGTCCTCCACAGTACAGTACTTTGTGACAGTCCTCTACCATACAGTACTTTGTGACAGTCCTCCACCGTACAGTACTTTGAGATAGTCCTCCACAGTAAAGTACTTTATAACAGTCCTCCACAGTACAGTACTTTGTGACAGTCCTCCACAGTACAGTACTTTGTGACAGTCATCTACCGTACAGTACTTTATGGCAGTCCTCCACTATACGGTACTTTATGACCGTCCTCCACAGTATGGTACTTTGTGACAGTCCTCTACAGTACACTACTTTGTGACAGTCCTCCACAGTACAGTACTTTGTAACAGTCCTCTACTGTACACTACTTTGTGAAAGTCCTCCACAGTAAAGTACTTTGTAACAGTCCTCCACAGTACAGTACTTTGTGACAGTCCTCTACCGTACAGTACTTTGTGACAGTCCTCTACCATACAGTACTTTGTGACAGTCCTCTACCATACAGTACTTTGTGACAGTCCTCTACAGTACAGTGAACAGTACTGTGACAGTCTCCACAGTATGTGCATTTTCAGATTATCTCTCCACAGTACAGTACTTTTGTGATAATCTCCATAGTACAGTACTTGGTGATAGTCCTCCACTGTACAGTATATTTCCTTTGTGACAGTCCTCCACAGTATGGCATTTCCTTTAGACAGTCCTCCACAGTACAGTACACTTTTGTGACAGTCCTCTCCATAGGCATAGCATTTAGATAGCCCCACTGTACAGTACTTTGTGACAGTCCTCCACAGTACAGTACTATATGACAGTCCTTCACAGTACAATACTTTGTGACAGTCCTCCACAGTAAAGTACTTTGTTACAGTCCTCTACAGTACAGTAGTTGCTGATAGTCCTGTACAGTAGAGTACTTTGTGACATTCCTCTACATTACACTACTTTGTGACAGTCCTCCACAGTACAGTACTTTGTGACAGTCCTCTACCGTACAGTACTTTATGACAGTCAACCACAGTACAGTACTTTGTGACAGTCCTCTACAGTACAGTAGTTGCTAATAGTCCTCTACAGTAGAGTACTTTGTGACAGTCCTCTAGAGTACAGTACTGTACCAGTTCTCCACAGTACAGTACATTATAACAGTCCTCTACAGTAAGGTGCTGTGTGACAGTACTCCACAGTACAGTACTTTGTGACAGTCCTCTACCGTACAGTAATTTGTGATAGTCCTCGACAGAACAGTACTTTGTGACAGTCCTCTACCGTACAGTACTTTGTGCAGTCCTCCACAGTACAGTACTTTGTGACAGTCTTCCACAGTACAATACTTTGTGACAGTTATCCACAGTACAGTACTTTGTAACAGTCCTCCACAGTACAGTACTTTGTGACAGTCCTCCACAGTACAGTACATTATTACAGTCCTCTACAGTACACTACAATATGACAGTCCTCTACCATATAGTACTTTGTGACAGTCCCCACAGTACAGTACTTTCAGACAGTCCTTCACAGTACATATTTCAGACAGTCTTTCTACAGTATAGCATTTCAGATAGTCTGCCATAGTACAGTGCATGTCGTGACAGTCTCCACATTAAAGCATTTTTGTGATAGTCTCTCCAGAGTATAGTACTTTATGACAGTCTCCAGAGCATAGTACTTTGGGTCATTCTCCACAGTACAGTATTTTGTGAGTCTCCACAGTACAGCATTTTTGTGACAATCCTCCACACTGCAGTACTTTTGTAGACAGCTGCTGTACAGTACTTATGACAGTCTTCCACAGTACGGCACTTTGTGACAGTCCTCTACAGTACACTACTTTGTGACAGTCCTCCACAGTACAGTACTTTGTGACAGTCCTCCACAGTACAGTACTTTGTGACAATCCTCTACCATACAGTACTTTATGACAGTCCTCCACAGAACAGTACTTTGTGACAGTACTCCACAGTACAGTACTTTGTGACAGACCTCTACCGTACAGTACTTTGTGACAGTCCTCCACAGTACAATACTTTGTGACAGTCTTCCACAGTACAATACTTTGTGACAGCCCTCCACAGTACAGTACTTTGTGACAGTCCTCCACAGTACAGTACATTGTGACAGTCCTCTACCGCACAGTACATTGTGTCAGTCCTCCACAGTACAGTACTCTGTGATAGACCTCTACCGTACAGTACTTTGTGACAGTACACCACAGTACAGTACTTTGTGACAGTCCTCCACAGTACAATACTTTGTGACAGTCTTCCACAGTACAATACTTTGTGACAGCCCTCCACAGTACAGAACTTTGTGACAGTCTTCCACAGTACAGTACTTTGTGACAGTCCTCCACAGTACAGTACATTGTGACAGTCCTCTACGGCACAGTACATTGTGTCAGTCCTCCACAATACAGTACTCGATGACAGACCTCTACCGTACAGAACTTTGTGACAGTACTCCACAGTACAGTACTTTGTTACAGTCCTCCACAGTAAAGTACTTTGTGACAGTCCTCCACAGTACAGTAATATGTGACAGTCCTTTACCGTACAGTAATTTGTGACAGTCCTCCACAGTACAGTACTTTGTGACAGTCCTCTACCGTACAGTACTTTGAGACAGTCCTCCACAGTACAGTACTTTGTGACAGTCCTCCACAGTACAGTACTTTGTGACAGTCCTCCACAGTACAGTACTTTGTGACAGTCGTCTACAGTACAGTACTTTATGACAGTCTTCCACAGGCACGGGGTACTTTGTGACAGTCCTCATACAGTACACTCACATTTCAGGATAGTCCCACAGTACAGTACTTTGTGACAGTCCTCCACAGTACAGTACTTAGTGACAATCCTCTACCGTACAGTACTTTATGACAGTCCTCCACAGAACAGTACTTTGTGACAGTACTCCACAGTACAGTACTTTGTGACAGACCTCTACCGTACAGTACTTTGTGACAGTCCTCCACAGTACAATACTTTGTGACAGTCTTCCACAGTACAATACTTTGTGACAGCCCTCCACAGTACAGTACTTTGTGACAGTCCTCCACAGTACAGTACATTGTGACAGTCCTCTACCGCACAGTACATTGTGTCAGTCCTCCACAGTACAGTACTCTGTGATAGACCTCTACCGTACAGTACTTTGTGACAGTACACCACAGTACAGTACTTTGTGACAGTCCTCCACAGTACAATACTTTGTGACAGTCTTCCACAGTACAATACTTTGTGACAGCCCTCCACAGTACAGAACTTTGTGACAGTCTTCCACAGTACAGTACTTTGTGACAGTCCTCCACAGTACAGTACATTGTGACAGTCCTCTATAGTACAGTACATTGTGTCAGTCCTCCACAGTACAGTACTCGATGACAGACCTCTGCCCGTACAGAACTTTGACAGTACTCCACAGTACAGTACTTTGTTACAGTCCTCCACAGTAAAGTACTTTGTGACAGTCCTCACAGTACAGTAATACTTGGCAGTCCTTTGCCATTACAGTAATTTGTGACAGTCCTCCACAGTACAGTACTTTGTGACAGTCCTCTACCATACAGTACTTTGAGACAGTCCTCCACAGTACAGTACTTTGTGACAGTCCTCCACAGTACAGTACTTTGTGACAGTCCTCCACAGTACAGTACTTTGTGACAGTCGTCTACCGTACAGTACTTTATGACAGTCTTCCACAGTACAGTACTTTGTGACAGTCCTCTACAGTACACTACTTTGTGACAGTCCTCCACAGTACAGTACTTTGTGACAGTCCTCCACAGTACAGTACTTTGTGACAATCCTCTACCGTACAGTACTTTATGACAGTCCTCCACAGAACAGTACTTTGTGACAGACCTCTACCGTACAGTACTTTGTGACAGTCCTCCACAGTACAATACTTTGTGACAGTCTTCCACAGTACAATACTTTGTGACAGCCCTCCACAGTACAGAACTTTGTGACAGTCCTCCACAGTACAGTTCTTTGTGATAGTCCTAACAGTACAGTACATTGCGACAGTCCTCTACCGCACAGTACATTGTGTCAGTCCTCCACAGTACAGTACTCTGTGATAGACCTCTACCGTACAGTACTTTGTGACAGTACACCACAGTACAGTACTTTGTGACAGTCCTCCACAGAACAATACTTTGTGACAGTCTTCCACAGTACAATACTTTGTGACAGCCCTCCACAGTACAGAACTTTGTGACAGTCTTCCACAGTACAGTACTTTGTGACAGTCCTCCACAGTACAGTACATTGTGACAGTCCTCTACGGCGCAGTACAATGTGTCGATATACAGTACAGTACTCGATGACGAACCTCTACCGTACAGAACTTTGTGACAGTACTCAACAGTACAGTACTTTATTTACAGTCCTCCCACAGTAAAAAATTACTTTGTGACAGTCCTCTACCATACAGTACTTTGTGACAATCCTCCACAGTACAGTACTTGGTGACAGTCCTCCACTGTACAGTACTTTGTGACAGTCCTCCACAGTACAGTACTTTATGACAGTCCTCAACAGTACAGTACTTTGTGACAGTCCTCTACCGTACAGTGCTTTGTTACAGACCTCCACAGTACAATACTTTGTGACAGTCCTCTACCGTACAGAGCTTTGTGACAGTCCTCTACATTACAGTCCTGTGTGAAAGTCCTCCACAGTACAGTACTTTGTGACAGTCGTCCACAGTAAAGTACTTTGTGACAGTCCTCCACAGTACAGTACTTTGTGACAGACCACTACCGTACAGTACTTTGTGACAGTACTCCACAGTACAGTACTTTGTGACAGTCCTCTACCATACAGTATTTAATGACAGTCCTCCACAGTACGGTACTTTGTGACAGTCCTCCATAGTACAGTACTGACTGATCCTCCCACAGTGCAGTGCCTGTGACTTATCCTCAACCGTATAGTACTTTTATGACAGTCCTCCACAGTACAGTACTTTGTGACAGTCCTCTACCGTACAGTACTTTGTGACAGTCCTCCACAGTACAGTACTATATGACAGTCCTTCACAGTACAATACTTTGTGACAGTCCTCCACAGTAAAGTACTTTGTTACAGTCCGCGAATTAAAGTACTTTGTTACAGTCCCCACAGTACAGTACTGTTACAGTCCCCACACCATTACAGTACTTTGTGACAGTCCTCCACAGTACAGTACTATATTACAGTCCTCTACAGTACACTACTATATGACAGTCCTCTACCATATAGTACTTTGTGACAGTCCTCTACAGTACAGTACTGTGACAGTTCTCCACAGTACAGTACTTTATATGTCCTCTACAGTACAGTACTTTGTGACAGTCCTCTACAGTACAGTACTTCGTGACAGTCCTCAACAGTACAGTACGTCGTGACCGTCCTCCACAGTAAAGTACTTTGTGACAGTCCTCCACAGTACAGTGTTTTGTGACAGTCCTCTACCATACAGTAATTTGTGAGTCCTCGACAGTACAGTACTTTGTGACAGTCCTCTACCGTACAGTACTTTGTGACAGTCCTCCACAGTAAAGTACTTTGTGACAGTCCTCCACAGTACAGTACTTTGTGACAGTCTTCCACAGTACAGTACTTTGTAACAGTCCTCCACAGTACAGTACTTGTGACAGTCCTCCATGTACAGTATATTGTGACAGTCCCTACAGCACAGTACTTTGTGACAGTCTTTCTACAGTAAGTACTTTAGACAGTCCTCCACAGTACAGTGGCTTCAGATAAGTCTTCTACAGTACAGTACTTCTCGTAGTCAGTCCTCCACAGTACAGTACTTAGTAACAGTCCTCCACAGTACAGTACTTTGTGACAGTCCTCCACAGTAAATTACTTTATGACAGTTCTCTACAGTACACTACTTTGTGACAGTCCTACACAGTACAGTACTTTGTGACAGTCCTCTACCGTTCAGTACTTTATGACAGTCCTCCACAGTACAGTACTTTGTGACAGTCATCCACAGTACAGTACTTTGTGACAGCCCTCCACAGTACAGTACTTTGTGACAGTCCTCTACCGTACAGTACTTTGTGACAGTCCTCCACAGTACAATACTTTGTGACAGACCTCTCCTGTTCTGTACTTTGTGACAGTCATCCACAGTACAGTACTTTGTGACAGTCCGCCACAGTAAAGTACTTTGTTACAGTCCCCCACAGTACAGTACTTTGTGACAGTCCTCCACAGTAAAGTACTTTGTGACAGTCCTCCACAGTACAGTACTTTGTGACAGTTCTCTACCGTACATTAATTTGTGACTGTCCTCCACAGTACAGTACTTTGTGACAATCCTTTACCATACAGTACTTTGAGACAGTTCTCCATAGTACAGTACTATATGACAGTCCTTCACAGTACAGTACTTTATTACAGTCCTCTACAGTACACTACTATATGACAGTCCTCTACCATATAGTACTTTGTGACAGTCCTCTACAGTAGAGTACTTTGTGACAGTCCTCTACAGTACAGTACTTTGTGACAGTCCTCTACAATACAGTACTGTGACAGTCCTCTACCATATAGTACTTAGTGACAGTCCTCTACAGTACAGTAATTTGTGAAAGTCCTCTACAGTACAGTACTTTGTGACAGTCCTCTACAATACAGTACTGTGACAGTCCTCTACCATATAGTACTTTGTGACAGTCCTCCACTGTACAGTACTTTATGACAGTCTTCTACCGTACAGTACTTTGTGACAGTCCTCCACAGTACAGTACTTTGTGACAGTCCTCCACAGTAAAGTACTTTGTTACAGTCCTCCACAGTACAGTACTTTGTGACAGTCCTCTACCGTACAGTTCTTTGTGACAGTCCTCCACAGTACAGTACTTTGTGACAGTCCTCAACAGTACAGTACTTTGTGACAGTCTTCTACAGTAAAGTACTTTGTGACAGTCCTCCACAGTACAGTACTTTGTGACAGTCTTCCACAATACAGTACTTTGTGCCAGTCCTCCACAGTACAGTACTTTGTAACAGTCCTCCACAGTACAGTACTTGTGACAGTCCTCCACAGTACAGTACATTGTGACAGTCCTCTACCGCACAGTACTTTGTGACAGTCCTCTACAGTAAAGTACTTTGTGACAGTCCTCCACAGTACAGTACTTTGTGACAGTCTTCCACAGTACAGTACTTTGTGTCAGTCCTCCACAGTACAGTACTTTGTAACAGTCCTCCACAGTACAGTACTTTGTGACAGTCCTCCACAGTAAAGTACTTTATGACAGTTCTCTACAGTACACTACTTTGTGACAGTCCTTCACAGTACAGTACTTTGTGACAGTCCTCCACAGAACAGAACTTTGTGACAGTCCTCCACAGTACAGTACTTTGTGACAGTCCTCTACCATACAGTACTTTGTGACAGTCCTCCACAGTACAATACTTTGTGACAGACCTCTACAGTACAGTACTTTGTGACAGTCATCGTCAGTACAGTACTTTGTGACAGTCCTCCACAGTAAAGTACTTTGTGACAGTCCTCCACAGTATAGTACTTTGTGACAGTCCTTTACCATACAGTACTTTGAGACAGTCCTCCATAGTACAGTAGTATATAACAGTCCTTCACAGTACAGTACTTTATTACAGTCCTCTACAGTACACTACTATATGACAGTCCTCTACCATATAGTACTTTGTGACAGTCCTCTACAGTACAGTACTTTGTGACAGTCCTCTACAGTACAGTACTTTGTGACAGTCCTCTACAATACAGTACTGTGACAGTCGTCTACCATATAGTACTTTGTGACAGTCCTCTACAGTACAGTACTTTGTGACAGTCCTCTACAGTACAGTACTTTGTGACAGTCCTCTACAATACAGTATTGTGACAGTCCTCTACCATATAGTACTTTGTGACAGTCCTCCACTGTACAGTACTTTATGACAGTCTTCTACCGTACAGTACTTTGTGACAGTCCTCTACAGTACAGTACTTTGTGACAGTCCTCCACAGTAAAGTACTTTGTTACAGTCCTCCACAGTAAAGTACTTTGTGACAGTCGTCTACCGTACAGTACTTTGTGATAGTCCTCCACAGTACAGTACTTTGTGACAGTCCTCAACAGTAAAGTACTTTGTTACAGTCCTATACAGTACAGTACTTTATGACAGTCCTCTACCGTACAGTACGTTGTGACAGTCCTCCACAGTACAGTACTTTGTGGCAGTCCTCTACCGTACAGTACTTTGTGACAGACCTCCACAGTAAAGTACTTTGTTACAGTCCTCCACAGTACAGTACTTTGTGACAGTCCTGTACCATACAGTACTTTGTGACAGTCCTCTACAGTACAGTACTGTGTGACAGTCCTCCACAGTACAGTATTTTGTGACAGTCGTCCAGAGTAAAGTACTTTGTGACAGTCCTCCACAGTAAAGTACTTTGTGACAGTCCTCCACAGTACAGTACTTTGTGACAGTCTTCCACAGTACAGTACTTTGTGACAGTCCTCCACAGTACAGTACTTTGTGACAGGCCTCCACAGTACAGTACTTTGTGACAATCCTCCACAGTACAGTACATTGTGACAGTCCTCTAACGCACCGTACTTTGTGACAGTCCTACACAGTACAGTACTTTGTGACAGACCTCTACCGTACAGTACTTTGTGACAGTACTCCACAGTACAGTACTTTGTGACAGTCCTCCACAGTACAGTACTTTGTGAGAGTCCTCCACAGTACAGTACTTTGTGACAGTCCTCTACCATACAGTACTTTGTGACAGTCCTCCACAGTACAGTACTTTGAGATAGTCCTCCACAGTACAGTACTTTATAACAGTCCTCCACAGTACAGTACTTTGTGACAGTCCTCCACAGTACAGTACTTTGTGACAGTCCTCCACAGTGCAGTACTTTGTGACAGTCCCCTACCGTACAGTACTTTATGACAGTCCTCCACAGTCTGGTACTTTGTGACAGTCCTCTACAGTACACTACTTTGTGACAGTTCTCCACAGTACAGTACTTTGTGACAGTCCTCTGCAGTACAGTACTTTGTGACAGTCCTCCACAGTACAGTACTTTGCGACAGACCTCTACCGTACAGTACTTTGTGACAGTCCTCCACAGTACAGTACTTTGTGGCAGTCTTCCACAGTACAGTACTTTGTGACAGTCCTCCACAGTACAGTACTTTGTAACAGTCCTCCACAGTACAGTACTTGGGACAGTCCTCTACAGTACAGTACATTGTGACAGTCCTCTACCGCACAGTACTTTGTGACAGTCCTCTACAGTAAAGTACTTTGTGAGAGTCCTCCACAGTACAGTACTTTGTGACAGTCCTCCACAGTAAAGTACTTTATGACAGTCCTCCACAGTACAGTACTTTGTGACAGTCCTCCACAGTGCAGTACTTTGTGACAGTCCCCTACCGTACAGTACTTTATGACAGTCCTCCACAGTACGGTACTTTGTGACAGTCCTCTACAGTACACTACTTTGTGACAGTCCTCCACAGTACAGTACTTTGTGACAGTCCTCTACCGTGTAGTACTTTATGACAGTCCTCCACAGTACGGTACTTTGTGACAGTCCTCTACCGTACATTACTTTGTGACAGTCCTCCACAGTACAGTACTTTGTGACAGACCTCTACCGTACAGTACTTTGTGACAGTCTTCCACAGTACAGTACTTTGTGACAGTCCTCCAATTAAAGTACTTTGTTACAGTCCCCCCACAGTACAGTACTTTGTTAGTCACCCACCGTACAGTACTTTGTGACAGTCCACCACAGTACAGTACTTTATTACAGTCCTCTACAGTACACTACTATATGACAGTCCTCTACCATATAGTACTTTGTGACAGTCCTCTACAGTACAGTACTGTGACAGTTCTCCACAGTACAGTACTTTATAAGTCCTCTACTGTACAGTAATTTGTGACAGTCCTCTACAGTACAGTACTTCGTGACAGTCCTCAACAGTACAGTACGTCGTGACAGTCCTCCACAGTAAAGTACTTTGTGACAGTCCTCCACAGTACAGTGTTTTGTGACAGTCCTCTACCGTACAGTAATTTGTGAGTCCTCGACAGTACAGTACTTTGTGACAGTCCTCTACCGTACAGTACTTTGTGAAAGTCCTCCACAGTAAAGTACTTTGTGACAGTCCTCCACAGTACAGTACTTTGTGACAGTCTTCCACAGTACAGTACTCTGTGACAGTCCTCCACAGTACAGTACTTTGTAACAGTCCTCCACAGTACAGTACTTGTGACAGTCCTCCACAGTACAGTACATTGTGACAGTCCTCTACCCCACAGTACTTTGTGACAGTCCTCTACAGTAAAGTACTTTGTGACAGTCCTCCACAGTACAGTACTTTGTGACAGTCTTCCACAGTACAGTACTTTGTGTCAGTCCTCCACAGTACAGTACTTAGTAACAGTCCTCCACAGTACAGTACTTTGTGACAGTCCTCCACAGTTAAGTACTTTTTGACAGTTCTCTACAGTACACTACTTTGTGACAGTCCTTCACAGTACAGTACTTTGTGACAGTCCTCTACCGTTCAGTACTTTATGACAGTCCTCCACAGTACAGTACTTTGTGACAGTCATCCACAGTACAGTACTTTATGACAGTCCTCCATAGTACAGTACTTTGTGACAGTCCTTTACCATACAGTACTTTGAGACAGTCCTCTACAGTACACTACTATATGACAGTCCTCTACCATATAGTACTTTGTGACAGTCTTCTACAGTACAGTACTTTGTGACAGTCCTCTACAGTACAGTACTTTGTGACAGTCCTCTACAATACAGTATTGTGACAGTCCTCTACCATATAGTACTTTGTGACAGCCCTCTACAGTACAGTACTTTGTGACAGTCCTCTACAGTACAGTACTTTGTGACAGTCCTCTACAATACAGTACTGTGACAGTCCTCTACCATATAGTACTTTGTGACAGTCCTCCACTGTACAGTACTTTATAACAGTCTTCTACCATACAGTACTTTGTGACAGTCCTCTACAGTACAGTACTTTGTGACAGCCCTCCACAGTAAAGTACTTTGTGACAGTCCTCCACAGTACAGTACTTTGTAACAGTCCTCCACAGTACAGTACTTTGTGACAGTCCTCCACAGTAAAGTACTTTATGACAGTTCTCTACAGTGCACTACTTTGTGACAGTCCTTCACAGTACAGTACTTTGTGACAGTCCTCCACAGTACAGTACTTTGTGACAGTCCTCCACAGTACAGTACTTTGTGACAGTCCTCTGCCATACAGTACATTGTGACAGCCTTCCACAGTACAGTACTTTGTGACAGTCCTCCACAGTAGAGAACTTTGTAACAGTCCTCCACTGTACAGTACTTTGTGACAGTCCTCCACAGTACAGTACATTGTGACAGTCCTCTACCGCACAGTACTTTGTGACAGTCCTCCACAGTAAAGTACTTTGTGACAGTCCTCCACAGTACAGTACCTTGTGACAGTCTTCCTCAGTACAGTACTTTGTGAGTCCTCCACAGTACAGTACTTTGTAACAGTCCTCTACAGTACAGTTGTTTGTGATAGTCCTCTACAGTAGAGTACTTTGTGACAGTCCTCTACAGTACAGTACTGTGACAGTTCTCCACAGTACAGTACTTTATAGCAGTCCTCTACAGTACAGTACTTTGTGACAGTCCTCTACAGTACAGTACTTCGTGACAGTCCTCAACAGTACAGTACGTCGTGACAGTCCTCCACAAAAAAGTACTTTGTGGCAGTCCTCCACAGTACAGAAATTTGTGACAGTCCTCTACCGTTCAGTAATTTGTGACAGTCCTCCACATTACAGTACCTTGTGACAGTCTTCCACAGTACAGTACTTTGTGAATCCTCCACAGTACAGTACTTTGTGACAGTCCTCCACAGTACAGTACTTTGTGAGAGTCCTCCATAGTACAGTACTTTGTGACAATCCTCTACCGTACATTACTTTGTGACAGTCCTCCACAGTACAGTACTTCTAGATAGTTCTCTACTGTACAAGTACTTCTCAGACAGTCCTCCACAGTAGCATTTTGTTACAGTCCTCCACAGTACAGTACTTTGTGACAGACCTCTACCGTACACTACTTTGTGACAGTACTCCACAGTACAGTACTTTGTGACAGTCCATCACAGTACAGTACTTTGTGACAGTCCTCTACAGTAAAGTATTTTGTGACAGTCCTCCACAGTACAGTACTTTGTGACAGTCCTCTACCATACAGTACTTTGTGACAGTCCTCCACAGTACAGTACTTTCTGACAGTCCTCCACAGTAAAGTACTTTATGACAGTCCTCCACAGTACAGTACTTTGTGACAGTCCTCCACAGTACAGTACTTTGTGACAGTCCTCCACAGTGCAGTACTTTGTGACAGTCCCCTACCGTACAGTACTTTATGACAGTCCTCCACAGTCCGGTACTTTGTGACAGTCCTCTACAGTACACTACTTTGTGACAGTTCTCCACAGTACAGTACTTTGTGACAGTCCTCTACAGTACAGTACTTTGTGACAGTCCTCCACAGTACAGTACTTTGCGACAGTCCTCTACCGTACAGTACTTTGTGACAGTCCTCCACAGTACAGTACTTTGTGACAGTCTTCCACAGTACAGTACTTTGTGACAGTCCTCCACAGTACAGTACTTTGTAACAGTCCTCCACAGTACAGTACTTGGGACAGTCCTCTACAGTACAGTACATTGTGACAGTCCTCTACCGCACAGTACTTTGTGACAGTCCTCTACAGTAAAGTACTTTGTGACAGTCCTCCACAGTACAGTACTTTGTGACAGTCCTCCACAGTAAAGTACTTTATGACAGTCCTCCACAGTACAGTACTTTGTGACAGTCCTCCACAGTGCAGTACTTTGTGACAGTCCCCTACCGTACAGTACTTTATGACAGTCCTCCACAGTACGGTACTTTGTGACAGTCCTCTACAGTACACTACTTTGTGACAGTCCTCCACAGTACAGTACTTTGTGACAGTCCTCTACCGTGTAGTACTTTATGACAGTCCTCCACAGTACGGTACTTTGTGACAGTCCTCTACCGTACATTACTTTCAGATAGTCCTCCACAGTAGTACTTTGTGACAGTCCTCTACAGTACAGTACTTTGTGACAGTCCTCCACAGTACAGTACTTTGTGACAGTCTTCCACAGTACAGTACTTTGTGTCAGTCCTCCACAGTACAGTACTTTGTTACAGTCCCCCACCGTACGGTACTTTGTGACAGTCCTCCACAGTACAGTACTTTCTTACAGTCCTCTACAGTACACTACTATATGACAGTCCTCTACCACATAGTACTTTGTGACAGTCCCCGACAGTACAGTACAGTAGCAGTTCTCCACAGTACAGTACTTTATAAGTCCTCTACAGTACACTACTTTGTGACAGTCCTCTACAGTACAGTACTTCGTGAAAGTCTTCAACAGTACAGTACGTCGTGACAGTCCTCCACAGTAAAGTACTTTGTGACAGTCCTCCACAGTACAGTGTTTTGTGACAGGCCTCTACCGTACAGTAATTTGTGACAGTCCTCGACAGTACAGTACTTTGTGACAGTCCTCTACCGTACAGTACTTTGTGACAGTCCTCCACAGTAAAGTACTTTGTGACAATCCTCCACAGTACAGTACTTAGACAGTCCTCCACAGTAAAGTACTTTGTGACAGTCCTCCACAGTACAGTACTTTGTGACAGTTCTCTACCGTACAGTAATTTGTGACAGTCCTCCACAGTACTGTACTTTGTGACAGTCCTTTACCATACAGTACTTTGAGACAGTCCTCCATAGTACAGTACTATATGACAGTCCTTTACAGTACAGTACTTTATTACAGTCCTCTACAGTACACTACTATATGACAGTCCTCTACCATATAGTACTTTGTGACAGTCCTATACAGTACAGTACTTTGTGACAGTCCTCTACAATACAGTACTGTGACAGTCCTCTACCATATAGTACTTCGTGACAGTCCTCCACTGTACAGTACTTTATGACAGT